>NC_135447.1:13641883-13664383 GCF_051991255.1 Vanacampus margaritifer | reverse complement strand
TACATATTCTTTTTTTAAATGTCATCCCCCCAAAAAATATTTCACTTCCAATGCAGAAAAATTAAAGGTAATCAATGCTCCCCAAAATAAAGCCAGACTAAAGACTGAGACGTGTGGACTGACCTGAGTTTTGCCACTTCCTGGCCCTCCTGCCAGCTCTGTGATCTCGCCCGTGTACACGCCAGAATCCAGCAGTGCATCCAAGCTGAGGACAAAGAAGACCAGGAGAACATTTGGGCTTACTGCAACGACAACAAATCATTTATACATGCTGGGCATACAATTTTAATATTATTTATGTTAATATAATTTAAAAATAATACAATAAAATTACATTTAAAACAATAAGAGGGGAAAAAAGACAATTTTATGACAAAAAAAAATCATAAATTGCAAGCCAAAATGAGGGGGGAGAAAAAAAATCAAATTTTTACAAGATTTTATAACAAAATAGAGTCATATAATGAGGGCAATAAACAGACTTTTAAAAATTACGTTGAATATCATGGGGGAGTCACAATTTTAACTTAAAATATTTTAGAAATTTATATGCTTTATTGTTTTTTTTAAATTTCATTGTCATTAACTTTTTGCTTGTTTTAGCTAAAGCTTCCAGCTATTATAGAAAAGAAAATACTTAACTCATTCACTGCCATTGACGGCTATAAACGTCAAACAATCATTTAAACTATTTCTATTGGTGAAACTTTTCCCCCCACTTTTGTTAACAAGAGTATGAAAACCTAGAATGTTTTTATTGTACATTTAGAACAGATATGAAATTTGTGAATAATCGCGAGTTAACTATAGTGAAGTCATGCAATTAATTACAATTAAAAACAAATCGCCTGATGCCCAAATTTTTAATAATATATATATTTATTTAATTCATTCACTGTCTTTGACGGCTACAAACATCAAAAATTCATTTGAACTATTTCTATTAGTTTAACGTTTTTTCCCCACTTTTGTTAACAAGAGTATGAAAAACCAAGCATTTTTTTAATTGTACATTTAGAACAGATATAAAATTTGTGATTAATCGCGAGTTAACTCGTGAAGTCATAAGATTAATTACAATTGAAAATTGTAATTGCCTCTTGCCCCTAATTTTGGATTAGACTGGAGTTTTATCCGTGTAATATTGCGAAAATAAAACCACTTCAAAACAGCTCTCAGTGTGACAGTCCAAAGTAGAAGAGGAAATGATGGACGTGTATGTGAAATCAATACAAACATCAGCATTCCACTTTGCATGATGGAGTCCAAGCAGCATGTGCGTGCCCTTCCAAATGCCATCTTTTCAGCAGCAGGGGGCAGCCATGACACACGGTGCAAGCCTCTCGGAAGGGTGCGGAAACATTTATGACATGCTTGACCAACATTGACTTTAACTTCAAATATAAAATAAACAAGACGCTTTGTAGGATGATTTTGCCTCCTTAAAGAGAATGTGCAAATCTTTCGCCGAGTGCTTTGAAGGCTTTTTTTGTTGCGAGCAGCCGAGCAGGAGCCGGCGTTAATGCGGCTGATACATCAGACGCCACTTTAGGGCCCAAATGGGACGAGGCGAGTCTTTAGAGGCTGCGTTTTCCGCGCCACGCGCTCGGCTGCATATTCCGCCGTGCGCGGCGCGACTCGGCTCGATGCAAATTCAATTTTTCCAGGCACGTCGACGTGACTCGGGCTGTGATTGATTGATTGGGGAGCGGTGCAGTGGAATCTGGTTACCAGAAAAAATAAAAAATAAATCTTATGACTGGTTTGACTTACATGCGTCCTCCACTTTCAACAGGGAAGGATAAAATCCACTGAAGCACAAAAAATAAAAAACCTCTCTGGAATTTCATCACATTGACACCAAAATGGCCGACTTGCTGTTTCATTTTGTGGAATGGGTCCTTGAGACTCTTTCATGCGTTCTGTTATGACAGACATGTCCACCCAATATTGTGTTGATTGGCCAACTTGTGGCAGGGGCTAATTTGATCAAACTTTTGAGTGCAGGAATTCACTCAAAAATGGCTGCTTCAAAATAAATTCTGTTCAATTTTGGGGATGGATCCTTGAGACTTTTTCCTGCGTTCTGTCATGAAATGAACACCACTCCTTTGTTTCCTGTCTTTCCACGATTGGACAAATGGATGAATCCAGGTGTGTCAGGCCATTGTTGCCGTGGTTACGGAGGTCAGGCACACCTGAATTAATCAGCTTGTCCACTCATGAAAGACAGGAAATGAAGGAGGGGTATTAGTTCAGGAAGTAGTGGATTTGTGCAAAGAGCCCATTGGGTGAACCTTGTGACACCCCAAAATGGCTGCTTGAAACCAAAATGTCTAATTTTCTGTAAAATTTGGGGTATGGGTCCTTGTAGGGCTGCTCGATTATTAAGAAAATATTAATCACGATTATGATTATTGATTACATTAATTAATTGAAATCACGATTAGGACGATGATTTATTTTTTGGGTACAAAACAAGAAAATGTTTAAACGTAAAAAATATAAAGAAAAAAATAATTATTTGAAACACTATAATTAAGGAAGTTTGATGAAATAACTTTTTTTTTTTTTCTTATAAAATAAAAAGGTGCAAATGTATAAATTTAAACAACACAAAATAAGTATTAATAATCGTATCTTTTTAATTTTACGATCATGCTGATTTTATAATTGTGGAGAGTAACAATTGAAATTAGAATTTAATTTCCATTAATTGCACAGCCCTCTGTGCTTTTTGTTAAGATAAACATGCCCACCCTGTTTTGATTGGTCAACCCTGCGACAGGGGCTGATTTTTTAAATAACTTTTGAGCACAAGAATTGGCTACTTCAACCTAAAATGGCTGACTTCCGGTTCAAATAACCGTACGCAGAGCGACGCTTACTTGGGATTTCCCGTGGAGAGGATGGCGGTGGCGGTGGAGCTGAGCAGCTCGTCGTAGAGGTCGGCACCGGAAACGAGGAAGGCGGCGTGCTGTGCTAGCAGCACCCTGTGGATGGCTATCAGAGCCTGCCAGACAACAAATGATGACATTTCACCTTGCAGCCATCGCTAAGTAACAGGCTTCGCTCCGTTGCCTTTGTCTCCTCCCGGATAAGACGTCTCCCTAAGTAAATATAGGAGATCCTTGTTTTAATCCTTATCAATTGTGCTGATGTCGCATAATCCTAATCCAGAGTCTCCAATTTTCTGATGTGGTCTTTTATTGTGGCCCTAATATCTTCTTCCCCAACCATGACATTGTTGTTTTTTAATAAAAAATAAATAAAAGGTGATATTTCAAATCCGAGTGGTTTGTTTTATCCCGGCCCTTAATCTCTTTTTGAATAAAAAAAATAAATAATTGCCCTTTCATGACATTTTTATTTTTTTATTTTTTATTTTTAAAGTTGATGTTTCTTGAAAACTTGACTCAAAATCCAGTGGTGTGTTTTATCATAACCCTTAATCTCCTCTTGGATAAAAAATAAATAAATCACCCTGCCATGACATTTTGCCTCTGTGTTAAAAAAAATAATTAAAAAAATATGGTGACGTGTCTTGAAAATTTGACTCAAATTCCAGTGTTTTGTTTTATCACGGCCCTTAATCTCTTCTTGGATGGAGAAAAAAAAGACATACCATGACATTTTACTTGGGCAGCACGGTGGCTGACTGGTTAGCACGTCCGCCTCCCAGTGCAGAGGTCGTGAGATCGAGTCCGGGCTTCGGCCTTCCTGGGTGGAGTTTGCATGTTCTCCCCGTGCTTGTGTGGGTTTTCTCCGGGTACTCCGGTTTCCTCCCACATTCCAAAAACATGCATGTCAGGTTAATTGAACACTCCAAATTGTCCATAGGTATGATTGTGAGTGTGGATGGTTGTTTGTCTCTGTGTGCCCTGCGATTGGCTGGCAACCAGTTCAGGGTGTACCCTGCCTACTACCCGAAGCCAGCTGGGATAGGCTCCTGCAACCCTTGTGAGGAAAAGCGGTAAAGAAAATGGATGGATGGGGACATTTTACTTTTTTTTTAACCTTCGTCTTGTGTTAACTTTCTGTTACCATCTCTTATGTTAACGGGTCGGTTTCGACCCGTGTCTTAAATCAGCTGTAAAATACACTAAAAACAAGTAGATATCATCCAATTTATTTCTCATCTCTTGGTTTGCTTGTTAGGCTTCCTTATCCATGAAAATATTAGTTTTAATGTTGTTGGTGTGGGCTTCTGGACCTTTTTTGTCAGTATACCCCTCGATTTCAATTAAAAAAAATTGATAAAATAAACACCAAGAGAATCATATAAATAAATACAAGGTTGTTGTGTTACCTGACTATTACTGGGGGCTATTAGAACACATCTCTTAAATTAATTTGTTTTATTTATTTATTAATTTAAATATTATTGACTATAGTAACATCTATGGTGTTACGGGTCGATTTCGACCCATGTATATTTACTTCAAGAAAAATGCAAAAAAGTATTTTTTCAGCAGTAGAACTTTAATATAAACACAAAATGATAAGCAAGTGATATTGTGACCCTGCAGTCCAGTAGTCATATCGAGGACCACACGTTTTCCTTGTTTTTTCTCAGGAATGCCACTCGCAGCTTTGCCTGTGTAAATCTGTAGCTTCCATGCATAGCTGGTTTTTGCATCGCAGGCTGCCCAGATTTTTATGCCGTACTTCCCTGGCTTACTGGGTATGTATTGCCGGAAGGGGCGTTTTCCTCGGTAAGGGACAAGACGTTCATCGACTGTCACCTCTGGCCCTGGGTTGAACATCAGTGGAAGGAGTTGCGTCCATCTCTCCCAGACATCCCTGATGGGGGCAAGCTTGTCAGAAATTGCTCTGCTATTTCGGTTGTCAAATCTGAGGACTCTTGATATCATTCGAAAGGTCTGAAGTGACATTGTTGCCCGGAAAATATTTCTGCCTGTCGATGCGTCCCAGAGACTATCAGTGAACTCATTGCAGGATCTGTACACTCCAGCAAGAAGAAGAACACCAATGTAAGCATCCAGATATTCCTCATCAATGTCTTTCTACATGTCGTCATGGACTTTTTTTCCTTCAACGTTTGTCATAGCCATGATGACTCTTTTTAGTGACAATGGCATGCATAGCTCGAAACATGTCTTGATGTCACTGACTCTTGTCACAGCAAATTGTGATTCCAGGGGTCATTTTTATGACATTTGCAGCAGCTGCCCTGCCATGTACATCATGAGGTACTGAGCTCCAAAAGATCTTATCATTTTTGGATTTGAATCTTTCAGTGGGAGGCGCTTCACCACCAGTGACCTCCTCATCAGACTCATCAGATATGTCTGTGTCTTCTGGTTGATACTCCACATTGTCTTCCTCCTCAGAAACTGTGTCCTCTTCCTCATTTTCATCAAAAAGATTATCCAGAACTTGGGTCGCTGAAAATCTTCTTCTCATGTTTGTATGCTGCAAATTGGAGATGTGCACTCTGCAAGTCAAATCCATCCTTCCATCCATCCATCCATTTTCTTTACCGCTTGTCCTCACAAGGGTCGCGGGGTTGCTGGAGCCTATCCCAGCTGGCTTCGGGCAGTAGGCGGGGTACACCCTGAACTGGTTGCCAGTCAATTGCAAGGCTCTGCAAGTCAAATGACCTTTCAAATGAATGAATTGACCTTACATGTCAGGACATGCCCATCTCTGTTAGTTTTGTTTTTGTGCAGGTGTACTGGAAAACACGGCAAAATGAGAATCCCCTACAGCTCACAGGATTGGGAGAGGAGCTGGCTGTCAGTGTGTTGGCTGACAGTGCAATTATGAATCCAGTTTTGGCTCTAATTATTGCTTTATAATCTTATTTTTATAACTGGGTCGAAACCGACCCTAACAACACAAATGTAACAATTTCAACCAGAGCATTTTAGAATATAGTAAAAAACTTTTTTTTTGGTTTATTTTGTTGAAATAGGGGTTCCTGACAAAGTCAAAAAGCCTTGATGAAATAAACTAATTTATATGGTTCTTTTATGCATGTTAAACCTAAAAACGGGTCGCTGCCGACCCTAACACAAGACGAAGGTGATGTTTCTTTATAATTTGACTCAAAAATTCCAAATGTGCCATTTTTTTTAATCCATTCACCATTACCCATGCTTCTAGTACCCTGATGCCATCATTTACTTACTTATTCTTTTGTGGCATTTTTCTCCCGTAGGCCGAGGCGTGCAAATCCATCTAGTATGCCATGAAGAAGTGCCCCAACGGCATGTACTCGGAGATCAAGTACGACGGCGAACGCGTGCAGGTGCACAAGAGCGGCGACACCTTCAGCTACTTCAGCCGCAGCCTCAAACCCGTGTTGCCGCACAAAGTCAGTCACGCACACGCACACACGCATGATCAGTATGAGCTCTTGTATGATTAGCAGCCTCTAGAGAGGCTCACAGTGGGGACATTTCCCATAAGGACTTCTCAACATTTGCTCTCTCAGTATGTGGCAGGAAACACTCCAGGCTACCGCACACATGACAGTCTGGCCACTAGAGGGTGCTGCAGAACATTTGAGTTTTGAATCGGACTTTTGAGATTAGCACAATAAATGTTCTCAAAATTACAAATCACATTAAAAAACAATAATTAAGTTTTATTTATTTATTATTTTTGTTTTTAATGTATGTATTTTTTGGGTTGCTGTCTCCAGGTGGCCCACTTCAAGGACTACATCCCACAGGCGTTCCCCGGTGGCCACAGTATGATTTTGGACGCCGAGGTGCTGCTCATCGACACCAACACCAGCAAGCCCCTCCCCTTTGGGACGCTGGGCGTGCATAAGGTCAGATGTCGGCCCCTTTGTCCCACTCGGGTGATAAACGTGAGTGGACGTTGCCAGCGTGTCCTCTTTTGTCCTTCAGAAAGCCGCCTTTCAAGATGCCAACGTCTGCCTCTTTGTCTTTGATTGCATTTACTTCAATGGCAACAGCCTCATGGAAAGGTAATGCCATAAAACAGTTGCAATTTCATGTTTTTTTTTTCTTGACACAATCCCCTGTTTATTTGTAGAAATCCCCGCTTTTTTCCCATTCAAATTATTTTTTGCTATTCATGGTTGGGCTCAGTTCCTATCTTAGCCGTGTACACAATATCATACTAATTAGTTAAAATCTTCCATGTTCAATCAATTCTATTGATAGTTTTTAAAAATACAAAAATTGTGAAAAATTAAAACAATTCATGTTACATTTGTTTGTTAGATTTTTTATGCTATTTTATACTTATTATACATATTTTTAGTTTAATTAAGAAGTACAGCAATAATTGGATTTTAGCAATTATATATGAAAACCAAGATGATGTAGTTATTTGCAGTATCTAATGATCATTTTTAATGACAAAAATTGTAAAAATAAAGAAAAGTAAAAATAATAATAATAAATAAATTCAAACAATTCATGTTAAATTTAGATTTTTATTTTTATTTTTTTTAAAATTTTGTTTATTTGAGAAGTACAACATTTTTGGTGCTTAATTTTGGATTTGAGGAATTATGTTGATGGCATAAATGTACCTTCTAAAAAAAACAGTTATATTTTGCAGGGTGTATAATTTTGTAAATGTACAATAATAATCTAAAAAAGTATATTTTCTTTAAAAAATATATATATCCTGGAGTGAAGCATGCCTAATAAAATCTTCAAAGTGCTTAATATATTTTATACAATTATATAATATGTAAATATGTGTACTAAACAATATAACTTTTTTTTAAAAAAAAAAATATATATATATATATACATATATATATATATGTTGTGTACTTGTAGTCAATAGTCATGTAAAGTACCAAAAGGTTTGTAAGGCACTGAAATATTTTTCTGTTGTTGTTGTTTTTTAATAAATAAATGCTTATTTGTGTGTGTGGGGGGGGATTTTTTTTGTTAAGATTATAATTATTTTAGTAAAAACATAAAACAAAAAAAGTCTTGTAAGATACTCCAACAACTGAATAAATATTTTCCTGTTCCAAAAACGTCAACGTGGTCCGCAGGCCGCTGTGCGAGCGCAGGAAGTTCTTGCATGACAACATGGTGGAGGTGCCCAATCGCATCCTCTTCTCGGAAATGAAGCACGTCACGGTAAGAGTGCAACGACCTCTGTAGATTTGACCCATCTGCTAAATATGTATCAATACGTGTGTGTGTGTTTGTGTTAGCGTGCAGGAGACCTGGCCGACATGATCACGCGAGTCATCAGGGAAGGCTTGGAAGGCTTGGTGCTCAAAGATGTCAAGGTCCGACTTTTGATTTTGAGAATCCCCGCTTTGCCGTGATGATGACCACGTGAGTGTGTGCTGTCCACCAGGGCTCGTATGAGCCCGGCAAGCGTCACTGGCTGAAGGTGAAGAAGGATTACCTGAACGAGGGCGCCATGGCCGACACGGCCGACCTGGTGGTGCTGGGCGCCTTCTACGGGAAAGGCTCCAACAGTGCGTTTGTGTGTGAATGTGCACGTGCGTGTCGTTGATTAGCGCAAATGCTGCAGAGTTGTTTCCCTTCGCCGCGAAGCCATTTTTCCTGTGACAGTAATCGTGAAATTATTGTTTGTAAAATATTGGAAAACGGTGTCTTGATTTTCCTCTGGTATACAATAAGTGAATAATTACTCAATTGTGATGTTTGTAAGAAAACACTGTTGTTTATGCCCTCCTCCACCCAAAAATTAAAAAAAAAAATAGCGCTGTAAATTTGCAACTTATAAAGTGGCAAATTCGCCTTTTTTATAGCGTGCATTTGTCCTCTAAGTTTTTTTTGCTCTCAAATTTGCAACTTAATAAAGCTATTTTTTTACTCGGAATATTACCCCCCTCGGAAATGTTTTAAAAAATTATACATGGCCCTAATGCGCCATCGTAGTACTGTGATATAATAAACATATGAGGTGATCGTTGGTAAAATTTGCAAAAATCATATGAAGATTTTTTTTCCCCTAAATATATCATCGCTGTATTATCACACGTAATATTGTTTATACATATTGTTGTCAAATGATCACATGTTCTGCCTAATTATCACGACATAATTTTCTCTCCACTACATCCATTATTGCATGGTTGCTTTGTCCTCATATCTGAATAATAAGGCCTTTATTGGCATTATTTCATCGTTATAAAAATGCTAATGACGTGTTTTTTTTGTTTGTTTGTGTCCATGTTAGGCGGCATCATGTCCAGCTTTCTGATGGGCTGCTACGATCGGCCTCCAAGAAGTGGTGCACGGTCACCAAGTGCTCGGGCGGCTACGACGACGCCATGTTGGCTCGGCTCCAGAAAGAGCTGGATGTCGTCAAAATCAGCAAGGTCGGCGAGGACGCCCGCCTGCCGGGAATTCCGACGTCATCCAACGTCATTCGTCTTCTTACGTGTGCGTTTTGAATCTCGCAGGACCCCAGCAAAATCCCCGGGTGGCTGAAAATCGTCAAGAACTACTATCCGGATTTCCTCATCCGCAGTCCCGAGGTGTGACTCATGTTTGTGGTCAATGATGAGCGTGCATGTTTTTTATTGGACGACACATTTGCATGCCAGAGAAAAGATATTTGCTTGCAAAAAGTCAACAAATCCAAATGCAAAACATTTGGTTGCAAAAAGCAAAAGGTGATCAAAATCAGCTGTTTGTTTTACTTTAAAATATATAACAATTAAAGCCCTTTGTTCACAAAAACAGTCGAAATCAAAGTTTTTATGGTTGCAAAAGTGAAAATAATCCAAAGTCCGTTCATTGACAAAAAAAATGTCTAAAATACTTTTTTTTAAAGCCCTTTGTTCACAAAAGAAAAATAAATAAACATCCAAAAGTCCAATATTTACAAAAAGTATCTATTAAGATTTTTTTTTTGTTCACCCAAAATTTAAACAAGGATCTAAATCAGTTATTTGTTCACAAAGTCAGAAGGATCTAAATCAATCACAAAAAGTCAACAAATCCTAACCTAAGTTTACAAAATTATATCCAAAGGAAAATGTGTTTAATTCAAAAGAATTAAAATAAGTCTTTGACTGAAAAAAGCAAAAAAGTCTAGATTTTTGTTAAAAAAAATTTTAAAGATACAAATCTAATTCTTGTATAAAAAAAGATCAAAACCTTTATTAACCCAAATCACTTTGGTTGACAAAAAGTTGAACAAATGACAAATGAAAAACTGGAGTTCAACAAGTCCAAAGATGCAAATCAAAGTATTTTTTTGACAAAAAGTATATCAAAAGTTCTTTGTTTAAGAAATAATGTCCAGATGAAAAGCAAAAAAGTCCAGATTTTTGTTTAAAAAAAATTTTAAAATACAAATCAAATTCTTATATAAAAAAAAAAAGATCAAAACCTTTATTAACCCAAATCACTTTGGTTGACAAAAAGTTGAACAAATGACAAATGAAAATCTGGAGTTCAACAAGTCCAAAGATGCAAATCATAGTATTTTTTTGACAAAAAGTATATCAAAAGTCCTTTGTTTAAGAAATAATATCCAGATGAAAAGCAAAATAGTCCAAATTTTTGTTCAAAAAAAGTTTCGGAAATACCCAAATCAAATTCATAGTAAATATCAGAACCTTTATTAACATAAGTATGAAATGACCAAATAATAATAATAAAAGTCTGTTGTTGAACAAGTCCAAAGAAGCAAATGATTTTGTTCACTAAAAGTGTGACAACGCTGTGCTTTCAAACCCTTCAAGCAAGCGCCGGTGTGGGAGATCACAGGCGCCGAGTTCTCCAAGTCGGAGATGCACACCGCCGACGGCATCTCCATCCGCTTCCCACGTATGACGCGCGTCTGCGGCGACAAGGATTGGAAGAGCGCCACCAACCTGCCGCAACTCAAAGTACGCCGCCGCCACTCCGGCTTGCGGGTCGTCTCCTCATTTGCTTTTAACGCGGGTCCTTCTACCAGGAGCTGTATCGCATCTCCAAGGAGAACTGCGACTTCAAAGTGACGGCGGGACCCTCTGGCCAAGACAAGGGCGAGTCGGGCGGAGACAGCGGCGGGAATTCGCCCGCGCCGGAAAGCGCCCCGCCCAAGAAGACAAGTGAGTCGAGGGGGCAAAAACTTTTTGACTTGCAAGTTTTGACCGTTTTGAGACCTCAATGGTTAACGGTTACGCTGCGTTACTTTTTTTTCTTCTGTTCTTCCTTTCACAAACTGATTTAGGTCAATTTTATATTGAAATATGACATCCATTTCTCTTGTTAATGTCAGGTTTAATTTTTTCAAAGTAGATTTTTGGTTTTTCTGGCGTCAAGTTTATTTTTTATTTATTTTTTATTTTTTACAATTTTAAAAATGGGCAGAATTTCACAAGTTACTTCATTTTAAATATTAATCAGCACTTAATATGAAAAGAAAAATGCACTGAGCTGTAACCATTGTCTTACAAACGCCATTACGCCATGTAGTGACAGAAAAACACACATCTGTCACACTCGTTTTTTTACAGTACAGTACATATTTTCCATTTTATTCATTTTGTCATGAATTCTGAACTTACTGTATCAGTGACTAAAAAATGCAACCATGTTTTTATTAAATTAACATTTCTTTCCACTTTCATGTTAAGAGTATGAAAAAATTGAAAAAAACATTGTACATTTAATTGTAAATGTAGATATAAATCATTCAGATATTAATAAATTTGTGATTAATTGTGAGTCAATTATTAAAGTCATGTGAATAATTCTAATCGACTGACACCTCTACTTTTAGCATTTTCTGACATTTTCCCAATCAAAAGTTACAAACTTTGCTCGCTTTAGCTAAATAAAATAGTAGACATTGATGAAAGTAAGTACCTGTAAATTGAATGTTTACGTCATCATTGTTCAAAATTCAGGGCATGAACCTCCTTTCATTTAATATGAAGCAAAAACACCTGCACATCTAAACAAAAACATACAAAAAAAAGTTGTGACCTGATTGAGCAAAACCAATCTATTTGAATTTTTCAGCACATCACAATTTGAGAAAATAAATTTGTTGTTGACCACTATTATTTTTTTCCCTTTTCGTGATGGAAATCAAGATTTTGAGTTACAGGCAAGCTTTGGAAACGCCACCACTGGAGTGAGGTGGAAAAGTGACAAAAGTTGCTACCACGCACATATTGTTAGCCTAATAGCATAAATTAAAAAAGTCATTTTTAACTTAAGTGCCGTAATAGCAATAGAAAAAAAGCAGAAGCTATAACGGGGTTTGAGACTGCGACCATATTAGTCGCATTTGTGAGTAAGAAGTTCTTCTGGACGCCTTTTTTAAAAGTCATGCTCTTCTTCAGTCTTTTATAGTTTGCACATTGTGCGTACAGCAGATTAATTGTTCAGCCAACAAATATCGGCACCAAATATAAACATACATGTAGATTGAATTCCATGTGTCGGCAGGTAACAGCACACCGGCCAAACGCAAGGCAGTGAAATCCGAGCCGAGCTCTCCCGCCCTCAAAGCTCCCGCCCCCAAAAAGGTACGCACAAAAAAAACGCCACTCTCCACGTCAACTTTTGACATTTTTATTCGTTCTTTTTTTTTTTTTACTTGCAGGTGAGGAAGAGTGAAAGTGTTGCAGAGCAACGGACACGCCAAAACAGCCAAGGTGACGGTACCGCCGCCGCCGCCTCCTGCCCCCCCCCCCCCCCCCCCGCAGATGCTGGAGTCCAACAAGGACAAGGTTCGTCCAAAACACCTTTCATTGACGGCGTTTTATTTGCATTCCTTTGCTAGTTTTGAGCAAGTCTCAATTGAAGTGATTCAGGAAAGAAAGAGCAGAGTAATGATTGAACATTTTTAGCCATAAAGGTGTCCACAAGGTAGAAAAAAATGTCAGAGTATAGAAAAAACACGAGTAAAAGAAACTATTATTTTCTTTGTAATAAAAATAATTAATCCACTCGATTTTAATCAAATTCTAGTCAAATCCCCAAAAATCCTTCGTTGCTCAACCACCATCCTGCTATGCTTTATATGGAAAATAATACATTTTGCTTAAAATTCTTTAAAAATATATATTTTAAATTTGTAAACAGATTTATTTTATTTTATTTTTTTAAATAAAAACGCAATCTTCCATAATGTCATTGATTGCTCGACTTTCATCATGTTATAGCTGATGACCATTTTTTTTTAGTGCGGTCATGCCAAAATATACAAGCCACCACTCATTTTTCCCCCCTATTTTTAATAAATTTTCAAAAATTCTAATATGGTTGCGGGTGTTTAGTATTGTAATCAATTGTCCCATCGATTAATCAGATAGTAGTAGTTTGAGGTGCAGGTATTATTTTTGCCCACTGGGGGTCACTGTAGTATCTGTGACTGAGAATGTGCGTGTGATTTTAAAAGGTGGGGCTTGGTCTGGTGAGTGACGTGGGTGTCGGCAGATGAGTGTGTCAAATTGGCTGGCTAGTTTAGCATATTTTATGGGAAAATGTACAAAAAGATGGAACCTTGTCGGTTTCCACACTTTTTTTTTTTTTTCCCCCACGGCTAGACGCTTCTGGACATCTTTGGCGGCGTCAAGCTCTTCCTGCCCTCCGGCGTGGACGACTTTGCCAAGCTGCGGCGCTACTTTGTGGCGTACGACGGCGACCTGGTGGCAGACTACGACGCCGCCTCGGCCACCCACACGCTGGCCGACAATCGGGAGGATGAGGATGAGGGAGGCGGCCGGGCCCAGCGGGTGACGTCCGACTGGATCTGGAAGTGCATCCGGAAGAGGCGCGTGGTGGCCCCTTGCTAGCTGCAAAAAAGAAACTTTATTTGTTCTTTCCGTTCACGCCTTTAATGTGCCTCCGTGGGAATCTCCTGAAGGCTCGTCATTCATTGGCTGTGGTCAAGTAATAAGGCAACATGAGGTGAACCACAACAGGCATGTACACACCCTAATTTGTAACTTTTTTTTCAATTTAAATCATGAGATGAAGTCTGAGCAAGTATGAAGTGGTGCGCTTTTTAAAATAAAATATAATTTGATGACAAAAACAATATCTTGTTATTCAACGAGTAAAAAGTTTCAAATTTAAGTCATTTTTACAAGAATGTTAAAGGCATACTTTGACTCATTGACCCACTTTCAATAGTAAAAAGATATTTTGTCTTGACCTCATTTGCTCTTAAAAATGTCTCATATGTATTGATATGTTTTTTTAAGCTAGATCTTGAGATTTGATGCAGCCTCTCAACTGCAAAGAATGGTTGAAGAAATGGTAGTTATTACACAAATGGCCAGCAGGTGGCAGCAGAGCAAAGGAGATCAACCAGGGACATGTTGAATGTTGATTTATGAATAATGATTAAACTTAGCTATATTCTAATGCTAATTGCTGCAAAACTGACACCGATAGAAATGTACTTTTTTTTGTTGTCCTGATGAAAGAAGAGACTCTAATCTTTCTTTTGGTGGGTTCCATGTTGGTATAGCAATAGAACACAATATTCTGTGTCTTGCAAAATCAGTCAAAATCCAGTAAAACAGCCGGGAGAGAAGGGGGTAGCTTCTGTGAAAATGGCTGTGAGTGAATAAGTTAAAGTGACAACTTTATTTTTCATGTCCAATTAATAATACCTTTATAAAGTAATTCTGTCACTTGCTGTCAACAGAAGATGGCATCACCTGTGCTGAGGAAATAGGTAACGACTAATCAGAGCTTTTCTGGGTTTGGTCAGCAAACTGAGACATGATTGATCGTTACCTACTTCCTCAGCACAGGTGATGTCACTTTCAGTCCACAGCAAGTGACAACATTCGTTTTGAGAGGTATTAATTCATGAAAAATAAGGAAGTTATCACATTAATTATAGACAAAATATCTTTTTACAGTTGAAAGTGGCTCAATGAGTCAAGTCAATTTGTCATTTTAAACTTACGAGAATCCTTTTTGAGGTAGTTGGTGGTTGTCAAGAATCTGCCGCATCCAGCTTTCGCTTCCCCGACGTGTCGCGTTGCAAGCGACTCCACTGCTGAAGGTCCAACTCGGCTCGGATCAAACACGGCTGCTCGAGGTCAACACATGACAAACGGGACTGGTTAGCGGATGCTCCACGTTTCTGGCTCTTAAAGGGTTGTTTGAAGCAGCCTCCACCAGGGGGCGCCATTTTCTTACCCGCCTGGAGGACTTGAGGAGGGCGGCAGACCGGAGAGCGGATCCGCCGACGGTGGGAGTGTCCGGAAGTCGCTCCAGCAGGACTCGGGTTTTCGGGACGTGACTCCAGCACACGCCCAGGCCCGGCTGCAGCTCGCCATCCTCGCTCCTCGTCACGTAATTGATCACCTGCGGACCGCACGCCGTGCTCAGCACTGACCGACATCCTACAATGTGTGTGCGTGTTCATCCTCACCAAGGCGGCTATGTTGAAATCCTTGGCCAAGGTCCTGAGGGCGATGGCTACTTGGCTCATCCTGTACATGCCTAAGGGAAAAAATTGAAATATTATGGCAAATACATTTTGAAATGTATAAACTAGAATTTGTAAATAAGGACTTATGGGGGAGCCCCCCCCCCCCCTCCCCAAAAAGATTACACAAAAAGTCATAATGTTTAATAGTTTCTTGTACGATCATTTTTACAAGAAATAAAATGGCAGCTGGAAAAAAAAAATCATAAAAGATTTTCAAATACATGCCTGCACACAATTCATTTGAATACACAGAGGAAAAATAGGAAATATAAAACAAGTTAATTATTAGTAGGGCCCGACTTATTAACCGGCCAAAAAGTTAAGTGGTTTTTTTTGCTGATAGTTTTTTGTTATTGCCATAACAAATTAAATATATATAAGATAAAAGATTTCCTATAAATGTTTGTTTTTTTTGTAACATTTTTTCATTTTGAAAAAAAAACCACCTTTACGATACATGGTTGTTATAAAAAAAAAAGCCTGACTATACTGTACCTTTTTTTTGTTTTTGTTTTAATAATCCATAGCTATTTTTTAAATACAGTACATGGTCATTTATTTACTATAATAAAAGCCATAGTATACATGATAATTTTCTTTTAAGTAAATGGTTTTATTTTAATTTTATTTGATTATATAAAAGATTTCCTAAAAATTGCTGTTTTTTCTGGTAATTTTTTTCTATACATTGGCATAAAAACTGCCTTACTTAAGTTAGGCCCCCAACCCCCTACGTGACACGAGATTTGTCCAACTGGAGTTGCCGTAGAATAGATTTCACGTGACCAATACTCCATTCCAGGCTGCTTTTACATAGCCACACGCGGTTCGCTATAATTCATAATTATTCATTCTGAATTCGTACTATACGAACTTACACATAGACACTGTGCGTCCGTCATACTCTATCGAAGCCAATCTGCTCCATTTTGTGTCTGGTTACATTCGTATCACACCGTTTTTGTCAAAATCTTTCGGCCTTGTTTAGCTTAGCTTATTTTAGCTTAGCTTGCTAGCCACCGAAAAAAAGGAGACGCGTTTTTTATCGACATATTGGCTCAACAGACGTCCAATGTGACTGAAACGTGTCGTGAATATCGTGTGAAAATGTTCGTAATAACGAAAGTCAAGTACAAAGAGGAGCTTTGTGGCGCACAAGAAGAGAATGAGCGACTACGTCAACTGATGGACGCTTTTTGCAAGCAGCCTCGAGTTGTGTTGAACAGAGCAGGTTTGTCACTTATTTAATCAATACTTTTCAACAATATGTCTATTTTGAAAGGATCCTTCATCCGGGCACTTTTTACCTTAAGTTTACAGTTGTTCTCAAGTCGCTTTGGTACATGTCTCAGATAAGAATAGGTGCTCCTATTTTTGATGGTAAATGTTATAAGAATTATATAAGACAGCAGGTTTATTCTTTATTATTGGTTCGTTGACATACCAACATCTAGAATGGAGGATGGAAGCCTAGTAGATAATTTGGTATTGTAAACAGAAGTGACTAGTTGGACCATTGTTTAGAACCAAATAAAAAACAAAAAACTTTTTTTTTTCTTAGCATAGAATTACCTAATATATTACATATAGACACATATTTATGCTAATGGCACATTGACACTAAGCCCATTACAATGATAAGAAATAAAATAATTTAGGGCTGTTCGGTGGAATGGCCCATTTAGGTTTGACATGCACTTCCTGTTGGCTAAATTGATTTATCTCCCCTGGCTTTATTTGTTCTGCTTTGCTGCCCCCTAGAGGTGAATAATTAAAAGTTTGTCAACTCCTCGAGGATGTTGTACAGCTGATGCAGATGCATGCATTTGTTAGCTTTTTGTCAATAAATGCCAGGTTTCACAACTTGAAATATTTTCTATATTTATGTGCGGAACAATCAGTCTTACAGGGGCTTACAGAGTAACGTTGAGTGATTTCTGGAACAAAATACAGATACGTAACATTTGCCAGTTTGTTACTCTTTCACTCAGGTGGCCCATGTGATAATCTTAAATATAAAACACCTAACGTCACAATAAACGATCTTTACCAAACCATGTGTAACTTGTGTCCCGCAGACGTCAGTGAAAAATATCTTTGTCCTGAGCGGCAGGAGCCAGAGTTCCATGGCGTGAAAGAGGAGGAGGACTTGGAGCCTCTTCAAGTTAAAGAAGAGGAGCAGCCACAACCTCCCAACATAAAAAAAGAAGAGTGGCTGCCACCATACATTAAAGAGGAAGAGCATTTCACAGAGTTGCCCGTGACTGGTGTCCATTTGAAGAGTGAAGATGAATGTCAATATGAAGAGAACAAAGGGGCGGAGTCTCCAAGCAGCAGCTCAAGACAACAAACAACAACAGAAGATGACGAGGACCACCGTGGAGGATCACAAGCAGACAGCCTGTTAGCTCGAATATCAGATGGTGAAGACACGTCACACTCTCCTCAAACCGATGACTATGAACAGTCTGACGGTGATGTGACATGTCACACTGACAGCAAACGTTGGAAATGTTCTCAGTGTGGAAAAACTTTTGGCTGGCAGTCTCTATTGAGAAGACATATGATCAGCCACACTGGAGAAAAGCCTTTTGCCTGCTCAATTTGTGGTCACAATTTTACTCAGAAGGGAAGCTTAAAAATACACACAATAACCCACACTGGAGAAAAGCCTTTTGCCTGCTCAGTTTGTGGTCAAAATTTTGCTCAGAAGGGAAGCTTAAAAAGACACACAAGAACCCACACTGGAGAGAAGCCTTTTGCCTGCTCAGTTTGTGGCAAAAAATTTGCTATGAATGAAAGCTTAAGAATACACACAAGAACCCACACTGAAGAGAAGCCTTTTGCCTGCTCAGTTTGTGGTCAAAATTTTACTGCGAGGGGAAGCTTAAAAAGACACACACTAACCCACACTGGAGAAAAGCCTTTTGCCTGCTCAGTTTGTGGTCAAATTTTTGCTCAGAAGAGACACTTAAAAATACACACAAGAACCCACACTGGTGAGAAACCTTTTGCCTGCTCAGTTTGTGGTCAAAATTTTACTGCGAGGGGAAGCTTAAAAAGACACACACTAACCCACACTGGAGAAAAGCCTTTTGCCTGCTCAGTTTGTGGTCAAAATTTTGCTCAGAAGGGACACTTAAAAAGACACACAAGAACCCACACTGGAGAGAAGCCTTTTGCCTGCTCAGTTTGTGGCAAAAAATTTGCTATGAATGAAAGCTTAAGAATACACACAAGAACCCACACTGAAGAGAAGCCTTTTGCCTGCTCAGTTTGTGGTCAAAATTTTGCTCATAAGGACAACTTAAAATTACACACAAGAACCCACACTGGAGAAAAGCCTTTTGCCTGCTCAGTTTGTGGTCAAAATTTTGTTCATAAGGGACACTTAAAAAGACACACAAGAACCCACACTGGAGAGAAGCCTTTTGCCTGCTCAGTTTGTGGTCAAAATTTTGCTCAGAAGGACAACTTAAAATTACACACAAGAACCCACACTGGAGAAAAACCTTTTGCCTGCTCAGTTTGTGGTCAAAATTTTGCTCAGAAAGGACACTTAAAAAAGCACACAAGAACCCACACTGGAGAGAAGCCTTTTGCCTGCTCAGTTTGTGGCAAAAAATTTGCTATTAATGAAAGCTTAAGAATACACACAAGAACCCACACTGCAGAGAAGCCTTTTGCCTGCTCAGTTTGTGGCAAAAAATTTGCTGTGAATGAAAGCTTAAAAAGACACACACTAACCCACACTGGAGAGAAGCCTTTTGCCTGCTCAGTTTGTGGTCAAAATTTTGCTCATAAGGACAACTTAAAATTACACACAAGAACCCACACTGGTGAAAAGCCTTTTGCCTGCTCAGTTTGTGGCAAAAAATTTGCTGTGAAGGAAAGCTTAAAAAGACACACACTAACCCACACTGGAGAGAAGCCTTTTGCCTGCTCAGTTTGTGGTCAAAATTTTGCTCATAAGGACAACTTAAAAATACACACAAGAACCCACACTGGAGAGAAGCCTTTTGCCTGCTCAGTTTGTGGCAAAAAATTTGCTATGAATGAAAGCTTAAGAATACACACAAGAACCCACACTGAAGAGAAGCCTTTTGCCTGCTTAGTTTGTGGCAAAAAATTTGCTGTGAATGAAAGCTTAAAAAGACACACACTAACCCACACTGGAGAGAAGCCTTTTGCCTGCTCAGTTTGTGGTCAAAATTTTGCTCATAAGGACAACTTAAAATTACACACAAGAACCCACACTGGAGAAAAGCCTTTTGCCTGCTCAGTTTGTGGCAAAAAATTTGCTGTGAATGAAAGCTTAAAAAGACACACACTAACCCACACTGGAGAGAAGCCTTTTGCCTGCTCAGTTTGTGGTCAAAATTTTGCTCATAAGGACAACTTAAAAATACACACAAGAACCCACACTGGAGAGAAGCCTTTTACCTGCTCAGTTTGTTGTCAAAGATTCCCAAGTAAGGCTAAAGCTAAGACGCACAAGTGTGCTGGTGAGAATAGCAGAGATGAATGATGGTGCAAAGATCATGTCTACCGCTGAATGAACGAATGATCTGTGTACCTGTATTGTATGTGTCTGACTTAACCCTATTTTGAAATTGATTTTGTATATAAAATGTTACATCAACCTGACAAGGGGCTGCAGATTTAAACTATGACAGCTATAATCTGGCATGTTTACCGGTAATTGTCCATTAATATGCATTGTGCCTTATATCGTTTTTAAATTACATTTTCCATGTTTAATATTAAAGGTAATTACAATGACAGTGATTTTAAAAGTACAATTTTGTGATCTATTTGTATTCGTAAATACTTTCTTATAATTATTGTGTGTCAAAACATTGTATATAGTTTGTCCTTTTTTGTTACATTTACACTAGTATGACTCACTCTGTAAATATAATAAAAAAAGATGTAATCCATTATTACTGAAATAACTCTCTTTTTGGTAAACCCCTTAATAATTTTAAAGTATGTACGTATATCCATCCGTTATAATCTTAAAAAAATAAATTTAAAATAAATAATGACATACGAAGTGTAACAGAAGGGAGACAACGGTCCATTAAAAAGTATTACAGTGCATACCATAATATGGACTGAAGGTCTATGTGATTATGATAATTATGTGGCCGGGTGGTAAATACAAGCGTTTACAAGTTTACAAGAACACTGTACATGAACTAAACATGCTAAATGCATTCTTATTTTATTTTAGATTTTTTAATTTTTATTTTTATTTTGTATGTTGGCGAATATGTGCGTGTGAGGGTGTACTTATTAGTTCACCTAAAACCTATTAAAAAATCCCATACTGTTCACCTAAACCGAATACTTCAGAGTCGTGAGGTTGTCGGGAGACCCGAGGAAGGATCAAAGAAAGGAAAGTGAAATCCAACACCGACCAGACATTACCTACTACCCACCGGGTTACCAACCAGAGTCTTTCACCAAGCCCAGAAACATCTAAATTCCAACAAATTAGGGAGACCTCAAGAGACCAAAGGAGAGACTGAGGAAAGGAAGGAAGGATAGATGAAGCAGAGTGAGATCCACAGACATCAGCCTCCACCGATTCAACGGCCAGAGGAAGAAGCAGAATGTGTTTGAATTTCGATAAATTCTGGTATGCATGAAAACCTCCACCAAAGAGGGGAGCCGTCATCCCTCACCGCTCCTTCAGGGGATGGGTCAAATGCGGAGAACAAATTTCGCCCCACTTAGATGGGTGTGACAATCAGTGGATCTTATCTTATCTTATCTTATCCCGGGGCCAGGACAGAGCAAGCACAACTCCACAGGCCACGGCAGCGCCAAGGGACAACCCCCGGGCCACTGGCTGGAGAGCAAACCCAGGAGCCAGGAGCGCTCCCCACCCCAAAGCAACCCGCGCCCCCAACCCAACGCAGGACAGGTCACGACAGGCTCGCCAGGCATTCCACCGCAATAACGAAAGTCAAGTACAAAGAGGAGCTTTGTGGCGCACAAGAAGAGAATGAGCGACTACGTCAACTGATGGACGCCTTTTGCAAGCAGCCTCCAGTTGTGTTGAACAGAGCAGGTTTGTCACTTATTTAATCAATACTTTTTAACAATATGTCTATTTTGAAAGGATCCTTCGACCGGGCACTTTTTACCTTACGTTTACAGTTTTTCTCAAGTCGCTTTGGTACATTTCTCAGATCAGAATTGTATTTTTAAAACTCTTTGTTCAATTTTCACATCACTACAGCAGTTTATCCTCTTTTTTTTTATTTTTATTATTATAACAAGCTGTAGGAAAAATGATTATGTAATTTTCTGTTGTTTCCTACAATTTCAATTTCTTATGTCTGTTTCTCACCCTTTTTTCGAGCCACGGGACCCTTTTTTCATTGAAAACATTTCGAGGCACATTCTCCATAGAAAATCTACCAAAAAAACAAACATCCTAACTAAACTTAATGGCTATGGTGTTTCATTTTTTTTATATGTCTATATTATATATATTTACACTAGTATGACTCACTCTGTAAATATAATTACAAATAAAAAAGGATGTCATCCATTATTACTGAAATAACTCTTTTTTTGGTAAACCCCTCAATAATTTAAAAGTATGTACGTATATCCATTCAAATATATTTCATTTCTACACTCTTATAGAAACCAAACAATGAACATCATGGACAAGTATTTAGTTATTAAATGCAAACAATAATAAGTCAACATAAATCATAATTTCTGAATGGGCCTTAGGCCACTTTTTACAACAAAAGTTGGGCCCCAAGGTAAAACAAAGAGGTTAAGAACACCTGTTGTAGCTGCCAGCTTTGTTATTCTTTCACTCGTGTAGCACATGTGATTATCTTAAATATAAAATATATTACACCACAATAAAGTGATGTCGGTGAAAAACATTGTTGTCTTGAGCGGCAGGAGCCAGAGTTCCGTGGCGAGAAAGAGGAGCGGCTGCCACCGTGCATTAAAGAAGAGGAGCATTTCACAGAGTTGCCCGTGACTGCTGTCCATTTTAAGACTGAAGATGAATGTCAATATTAAGTATCCATTATCCATTCAAACATATTTATTTTCACT
>NC_135447.1:13571883-13634383 GCF_051991255.1 Vanacampus margaritifer | reverse complement strand
GAAAAAATGTATTTAAAATGGATTCGATACTTTTAAGTTGTTTTTCCCCTTCAGATTTTCTAAATTGTTAAAAATATAATTTCAGAGAAATACGTAACAAAAATTTTTTTTTTTTGGGGGGGGGGTTCTAGTTTATCAAAAAAAAAAATTATATAAATTTTGCGCATTTTTTTAAATTTTAGATTTTTTTTGCATTCAAAAACATATTTAACAAAAGAAAAATGGGGGGGATATGACTTTTTTTTTAAAAATCTAAATTGTTTGAAATTGTATGGGCATTTCATTCCATTTATATTTTGATATATTTCAATTTTGACATTTTTCTTTTATGACAAAAAATAAACTAAGACCACCAAAAGTTTGGGGATTCATTTTTTTTTTTAACTTACATTTTAAAAATATTATGGGCATTGTATAAAAAAAATGTTAGGGGATTAAAAAAATACATTTCATATATTACATATTCTTTTTTTAAATGTCATCCCCCCAAAAAATATTTCACTTCCAATGCAGAAAAATTAAAGGTAATCAATGCTCCCCAAAATAAAGCCAGACTAAAGACTGAGACGTGTGGACTGACCTGAGTTTTGCCACTTCCTGGCCCTCCTGCCAGCTCTGTGATCTCGCCCGTGTACACGCCAGAATCCAGCAGTGCATCCAAGCTGAGGACAAAGAAGACCAGGAGAACATTTGGGCTTACTGCAACGACAACAAATCATTTATATATGCTGGGCATACAATTTTAATATTATTTATGTTAATATAATTTAAAAATAATACAATAAAATTACATTTAAAACAATAAGAGGGGGAAAAAAGACAATTTTATGACAAAAAAAATCATAAATTGCAAGCCAAAATTAGGGGGGAGAAAAAAAATCAAATTTTTACAAGATTTTATAACAAAATAGAGTCATATAATGAGGGCAATAAACAGACTTTTAAAAATTATGTTTAATATCATGGGGGAGTCACAATTTTAACTTAAAATATTTTAGAAATTTATATGCTTTATTGTTTTTTTTAAATTTCATTGTCATTAACTTTTTGCTTGTTTTAGCTAAAGCTTCCAGCTATTATAGAAAAGAAAATACTTAACTCATTCACTGCCATTGACGGCTATAAACGTCAAACAATCATTTAAACTATTTCTATTGGTGAAACTTTTCCCCCCACTTTTGTTAACAAGAGTATGAAAACCTAGAATGTTTTTATTGTACATTTAGAACAGATATGGAATTTGTGAATAATCGCGAGTTAACTATAGTGAAGTCATGCAATTAATTACAATTAAAAACAAATCGCCTGATGCCCAAATTTTTAATAATATATATATTTATTTAATTCATTCACTGTCTTTGACGGCTACAAACATCAAAAATTCATTTGAACTATTTCTATTAGTTTAACGTTTTTTCCCCACTTTTGTTAACAAGAGTATGAAAAACCAAGCATTTTTTTAATTGTACATTTAGAACAGATATAAAATTTGTGATTAATCGCGAGTTAACTCGTGAAGTCATAAGATTAATTACAATTGAAAATTGTAATTGCCTCTTGCCCCTAATTTTGGATTAGACTGGAGTTTTATCCGTGTAATATTGCGAAAA
This sequence comes from Vanacampus margaritifer, assembly GCF_051991255.1. Classification (NCBI taxonomy): domain Eukaryota; kingdom Metazoa; phylum Chordata; class Actinopteri; order Syngnathiformes; family Syngnathidae; genus Vanacampus; species Vanacampus margaritifer. The sequence continues at coordinate 13,632,773 of NC_135447.1, read as the reverse complement.
TAAAACCACTTCAAAACAGCTCTCAGTGTGACAGTCCAAAGTAGAAGAGGAAATGATGGACGTGTATGTGAAATCAATACAAACATCAGCATTCCACTTTGCATGATGGAGTCCAAGCAGCATGTGCGTGCCCTTCCAAATGCCATCTTTTCAGCAGCAGGGGGCAGCCATGACACACGGTGCAAGCCTCTCGGAAGGGTGCGGAAACATTTATGACATGCTTGACCAACATTGACTTTAACTTCAAATATAAAATAAACAAGACGCTTTGTAGGATGATTTTGCCTCCTTAAAGAGAATGTGCAAATCTTTCGCCGAGTGCTTTGAAGGCTTTTTTTGTTGCGAGCAGCCGAGCAGGAGCCGGCGTTAATGCGGCTGATACATCAGACGCCACTTTAGGGCCCAAATGGGACGAGGCGAGTCTTTAGAGGCTGCGTTTTCCGCGCCACGCGCTCGGCTGCATATTCCGCCGTGCGCGGCGCGACTCGGCTCGATGCAAATTCAATTTTTCCAGGCGTCGACGTGACTCGGGCTGTGATTGATTGATTGGGGAGCGGTGCAGTGGAATCTGGTTACCAGAAAAAATAAAAAATAAATCTTATGACTGGTTTGACTTACATGCGTCCTCCACTTTCAACAGGGAAGGATAAAATCCACTGAAGCACAAAAAATAAAAAACCTCTCTGGAATTTCATCACATTGACACCAAAATGGCCGACTTGCTGTTTCATTTTGTGGAATGGGTCCTTGAGACTCTTTCATGCGTTCTGTTATGACAGACATGTCCACCCAATATTGTGTTGATTGGCCAACTTGTGGCAGGGGCTAATTTGATCAAACTTTTGAGTGCAGGAATTCACTCAAAAATGGCTGCTTCAAAATAAATTCTGTTCAATTTTGGGGATGGATCCTTGAGACTTTTTCCTGCGTTCTGTCATGAAATGAACACCACTCCTTTGTTTCCTGTCTTTCCACGATTGGACAAATGGATGAATCCAGGTGTGTCAGGCCATTGTTGTCGTGGTTACGGAGGTCAGGCACACCTGAATTAATCAGCTTGTCCACTCATGAAAGACAGGAAATGAAGGAGGGGTATTAGTTCAGGAAGTAGTGGATTTGTGCAAAGAGCCCATTGGGTGAACCTTGTGACACCCCAAAATGGCTGCTTGAAACCAAAATGGCTAACTTTCTGTAAAATTTTCGGGATGGGTCCTTGTAGGGCTGCTCGATTATTAAGAAAATATTAATCACGATTATGATTATTGATTACATTAATTAATTGAAATCACGATTAGGACGATGATTTATTTTTTGGGTACAAAACAAGAAAATGTTTAAACGTAAAAATATTAAGAAAAAATAATTTTTTTGAAACGCTATAATTAAGCAAGTTTGATGAAAGAACATTTATTCATTTTTTTAATTATAAAATAAAAAGGTGCAAATGTATAAATTTAAACAACTCAAAATTAGTATTAATAATCTTATTTTTTTCTTTTATGATCATGCTGATTTTGTAATTGTGGAGAGTAACAATTGAAATTAGAATTGAATTTCAATTAATTGCACAGCCCTCTGTGCTTTTTCGTGCGTTTTGTTATGATAAACATGCCCACCCTATTTTGTTTCGATTGGTCAACCCTGTGACAGGGGCTGATTTTTTAAATAACTTTTGAGCACAAGAATTCACAACAAAATGGCTACTTCAACCTAAAATGTCTGACTTCCCGTTCAAGTACCCGTACGCAGAGCGACGCTTACTTGGGATTTCCCGTGGAGAGGATGGCGGTGGAGCTGAGCAACTCGTCGTAGAGGTCGGCACCGGAAACGAGGAAGGCGGCGTGCTGTGCGAGCAGCACCCTGCGGACGGCTATCAGAGCCTGCCAGACAACAAATGATGACATTTCACCTTGCAGCCATCGCTAAGTAACAGGCTTCGCTCCGTTGCCTTTGTCTCCTCCCGGATAAGACGTCTCCCTAAGTAAATATAGGAGATCCTTGTTTTAATCCTTATCAATTGTGCTGATGTCGCATAATCCTAATCCAGAGTCTCCAATTTTCTGATGTGGTCTTTTATTGTGGCCCTAATATCTTCTTGCCCAACCATGACATTGTTGTTTTTTATTAAAAAAAAAATAAAAGGTGATATTTCAAATCCGAGTGGTTTGTTTTATCCCCGCCCTTAATCTCTTCTTGAATAAAAAAATAATAATTGCCCTTTCATGACATTTTTCTTCTTTTTTTTTTTTTTTTTTTTAAAGTTGATGTTTCTTGAAAACTTGACTCAAAATCCAGTGGTGTGTTTTATCATAGCCCTTAATCTCCTCTTGGATAAAAAATAAATAAATCCCCCTGCCATGACATTTTGCCTCTGTGTTAAAAAAAAATAATAAAAAAAATATGGTGACGTGTCTTGAAAATTTGACTCAAATTCCAGTGTTTTGTTTTATCACGGCCCTTAATCTCTTCTTGGATGGAGAAAAAAAAGACAAACCATGACATTTTACTTTTTTTTTTAAGGTGATGTTTTTTTATAATTTGACTCAAAAATTCCAAATGTACCATTTTTTTTAATCCATTCACCATTACCCATGCTTCTAGTACCCTGATGCCATCATTTACTTACTTATTCTTTTGTGGCATTTTTCTCCCGTAGGCCGAGGCGTGCAAATCCATCTAGTATGCCATGAAGAAGTGCCCCAACGGCATGTACTCGGAGATCAAGTACGACGGCGAACGCGTGCAGGTGCACAAGAGCGGCGACACCTTCAGCTACTTCAGCCGCAGCCTCAAACCCGTGTTGCCGCACAAAGTCAGTCACGCACACGCACACACGCATGATCAGTATGAGCTCTTGTATGATTAGCAGCCTCTAGAGAGGCTCACAGTGGGGAAATTTCCCATAAGGACTTCTCAACATTTGCTCTCTCAGTATGTGGCAGGAAACACTCCAGGCTACCGCACACATGACAGTCTGGCCACTAGAGGTTGGTGCAGAACATTTGAGTTTTGAATCGGACTTTTGAGTTTAGCACAATAAATGTTCTCAAAATTACAAATCACATTAAAAAACAATAATTAAGTTTTATTTATTTATTATTTTTGTTTTTAATGTATGTATTTTTTGGGTTGCTGTCTCCAGGTGGCCCACTTTAAGGACTACATCCCACAGGCGTTCCCCGGTGGCCACAGTATGATTTTGGACACCGAGGTGCTGCTCATCGACACCAACACCAGCAAGCCCCTCCCCTTTGGGACGCTGGGCGTGCATAAGGTCAGATGTCGGCCCCTTTGTCCCACTCGGGTGATAAACGTGAGTGGACGTTGCCAGCGTGTCCTCTTTTGTCCTTCAGAAAGCCGCCTTTCAAGATGCCAACGTCTGCCTCTTTGTCTTTGATTGCATTTACTTCAATGGCAACAGCCTCATGGAAAGGTGATTCATTAAAAGATTTTTTTCTCTTTCAGTAAAATAAGCATATCATATATGAAGACAATGTGTTGTGATTATGTTAAAAAATTGTGGTGGGGGATCCCAGAAATAGCAAATTGGCATGACAGTCAGTATGAGAAAGAGTGTCATTATGTACGTGCAATTGGAGACGTGATTGAAGACTTGTTGTCGTTTGGGCTAGGGAAGTTTTTGTTGACGTTTGTCAGTTCCGGTTTCGTTCTTGTGTTTGTTTTTTCAAACCGAGTCTGTCAGCTTTGCGATTGGCTGGCAACCTGTTCAGGTTGCACCCCGCCTACTGCCCGAAGCCAGTTGGGATAGGCTCCAGTACTCTCACAATCCTTGTGAGGACAAGCGGTCAAGGGAATGGATGGATGGATGGATCCTTCCGCTCTTTTAGAACCCACATCAACTGCCAGAGATGATCACCGGGCCCAAGGTGTGACTCATTCTTTGTGGAACGCCCCGGAAAAGGGACACATTCCTCCTCTCTCCGTTGGGTAATCCTTAGATCGTCTGGTGGAAACTGGAAGCAGTTGAATGGCCTCTCAGCTGGCACATCTGGTGGCTCGCTCCTGAAGGTGGGGGTTGAGCAGAAGGCGGACCCCCGGCCGGTCTGATAGGCAAGATGTGGAACCAGGTGCCCCGTGGACTGGACCCGATTGACCTTTCCATCACCTCATCTGGGTGCAGGACATTTTCATTAGTCACTAATAAACATTTATTCACATCCCTTCTTCTTGAAAGAGCATCTGGTAGTGTTATTAGTTTGGAGTTAGTAAATGTTAATAAAGTTCTGTAGGCCTGTCCTGTGGGAAAAAATTCTGTTTGTTGTGACATTCAGTTAGGATCCAGCCTTTGGCTGACTTTTAATGACCAGAGCACATTCATAAATGCAAGAAATTAAAATCTTAGCCAGTTCAAATCTGACGAGGCCAATTTTGTTTACAGAATGTAATGATTATTGGAATGTTTTATTATAATATTTACTGTTATAGATATGGCATGAATGTGCTTCCAGCCATTAAATAAATGCCACTTTCGTCAACAAATAAAATCAAAAAATAACATCTAACCCCAGGGCCCCAGGGAAAAATAGAAATGGAACATATTCACCTTATTTTCGCCGTCTCTGCCAAAACGTACTCCTTCTCCATGGTCAAGGAAATCCCCAATTGTCCTCCTGTAAAATTAATTCTCACGGACTATCTATAATTATCACATTAAGACTAACTTTTAATTTTATATTTATTTAATTCAACATGGACTGTTTGTGTCCTTCGCAACGATATACCCAGACCGACCAATAATTCCCCCATCTGAAAAAATCGCTTTAGAGAAATTTTTCAGACTAATATATAAAGTTTTGCAGTAAATAAATTTTGCTTGCGTTTTTGTTTAAAAAAAGAGGGGAAAATTTTACATTTAACCAGTAAATTCAACAATGCGTCCCAAGCAACTATTTAAATTTCAAAAGAGAATTTGGGAAAATATTAGAAGACCAAATTTAACAAGCGTCAAATAACGGAAAATATAATTAAGATTGAAATAAATTTTTCCTTATCCTTATTCCCATTAGCTGTTTTCAATTTCTGAAACCAGACGAAATTTACCAGTATTATCTTTTGTACTATAAAAATATTGTAGCTTAAGCCAATGAGTTTTACAAAAAATCTCAGTTTTCAGCCAATCCATCAAATATTATTAATACATAAAGTTGCCCTTAGTTTTAATGTTACCATTAAGCTTGCTAGTCCCCCTTGTTGATGTTTGTCCAAAAAGTTGACTGTTTTAACTCTTTCACTGCCATTGACGTTTAAAGACGTCAAGTAAAAACCTACGGAGCACTGCCAATGACGTCTAAAGATGTCATCCAATTATTTTTTTTTTTTTTGAAACGGGTGCGGGCAAGGCTTCCGGAGCTGTGGTGAAGGTTTCCAGCCGGTCTGCCTAATGACTATTTTTGGCCCCTAGAGGGCAGCGATGACTCTCTTTTGACAAGATCGGGTGGGGGTCAGTAGAGGCGGAGCTAGAGCTCGAGCAGGAGATGAGAATGGAAGACAAAGGAAAAATGGCGGCCGGTCGCGAGGAGCTCACGCCCGAGCCGTTTTTTTCAAAGACCAAAAGCATCGCTGAAAGAGCACATTGTTGACGACGATGATCATCATCGATGATGAAGATGAGGTGACGCGGCGGCTATGACGGTGTCGTAACGCGGAGCACAGCGGAGCACGCACAGGCGGACGTTCGATCGGACGACGGAGAGTGCCCCGAGTCCAATGCATATTCATCGGAGGAGTGTGTACAGTCTGCTACTTGCTTTTTATTCCTCGGAAAAAAAGGCCGTCAAGAAAGTGTAACGTTTGCACGCAAAACGGACCAATGCGAAAGTGAAAGTAAACTGTTGTGCGAGTCCTGGCGTCTCCTTGCACGCAGGAGAGCGTTACAAAAGGAAAAACTGTATTTGAAACATCCACATAATTGTAAGTAGTACCACAGTTGCACACATTTGTAAATAGTTTGCGAAATTGTTTTGTCAAATTGTTACACTGTTGAATGGAAATAAACGTATTTTGCAATCAAAAAACACATTTTCATTGTTGGTGAAAGCGTTTTACAGAAGTAAAGCACTATTTAGGTGTTTGTGGCATCATTCATGGACAAAAAGAAGTGTACAATTCACTAGAGTGCATGAAATAACATTGTTTCACAACAAGCTCTTTTTCTCCGTTTTTTGTTTCAAAAGAGAGAATCTCGGTGAAAGTAACCATTTTCTATTGTTGATTACTGAAGAACGGAATAAGGTAGAAACAAACTTTTTTTTCTGATGAAAGCTGAGAGTCCAATCTTTCATTTGGCAGTATGTGTGTTTCCATAGTCCAAACACAACATTTTCTGTGGACCTTGAAAGATCACTCAAAATGCTTAAATCGGCTGGCACTGGCGACAACCCGTTTCTGAAAACGTCTGCCGACGCAGCCTCAGGTTCCCGTGCCGGCTCCGCGGCAGCCCCCGGACTCCGTGCCGGCTCCGCGGCAGCCCCAAGATCCCGTATCAGCTCCGCGTCAGGCCCAGGTTTCCGTCCCGTTTTCACGTCAGCCCCTAGATCCCGTATCAGCTCCGCGTCAGGCCCATGTTTCCGTCCCGTTTTCACGTCAGCCCCAAGATCCCGTATCAGCTCCGCAGCAGCGGCACGGAGTCCGGGGGCTGACTCCGTGCCGGCTCCGCGGCAGCCCCCGGACTCCGTGCCGGCTCCGCGGCAGCCCCCGGACTCCGTGCCGGCTCCGCCTCAAGTCTTCGCGCCTCGTCGGCCGCCTCAAGTCATCGCGCCTCGTCGGCCGCCTCAAGTCATCGCGCCTCGTCGGCCGCCTCCACGGCAGCCTCCACGGCAGCCTCAAGTCATCGCGCCTCGTCGGCCCCCTCCCCGGCAGCCTCAAGTCTTCGCGCCTCGTCGGCCGCCTCCACGGCAGCCTCAAGTCTCCGCGCCTCGTCGGCCGCCTCCACGGCAGCCTCAGGACCCCGGGCGTCCTCGCCTCTGCAGCCCCGGGCCTCCTGGCTTCGGCCGCTCTCGTGCGGGGCCTCTTCGCTTCTTCCATGGCGGCGTCAGGCCCATGGGGGTGGACAGGAGATGTTCATCCCACGGCCGTCCTATTCCGGTGTGGCGTCCGGGGCGCCCTCCAGATCGGCGCCGCCGGGCTCCCCTCGTCTGGCACCCGGGACGTCCCCCGGACTAGACTGGAGAGATGTGTCAGGTTCCCGCCTCCGCGCCCCCTCCGCCCGCCCTGTTTTTGAACTTTTTAAGGGACGTCTGGAAGCCGTCCCTCGATGGAGGGGTTCTTTCATGTTTATTTTCAGTTTTGTTTACTCCCTGTCATGTTTTTCTTGTGTGTTCCCCTTGTCTTGTCATTTCCTGTTTTATTGTGAAAAGTCTACTCCTCTCGTTTCTGGTCACTTGCCCTTCCTCGTGTGGTGTCTGTGTCAACCCTGATTGTGTCCCCATCACCCTCATGTGTCATCCAATCAGTGCCCTCAGCCAGGTGTGTCTTGTCATGTCATTAGTGTTGGTGTATTTAGTCGGTTGTCTCCCCCCGGTCTGTGTCGGTTCATTTTTGCTGTTGCCACGTTTGTAAGTCTTTCGCCACGTCACGCTGACCTCTTTGCCTTATCTGGATCCATGTCATGTTGTTAGTCTCGCCTTAGTTGTTTTTTCATGTTTTGCTTCAGGTTTTGTTAGTTCCATTTGTTTTGTACTTTGAAGTTAGCCTTTTTTTGATTAGATATTAAAACCTCTTTTGGACTGCACCTCTGCCTCCTTGCTCTGCCTTCCCGCATCTGGGTCCTAAAGCCCCGCCTTACTGACAATCATCATTTAATACACTTTTCTTAAAGTTACCTCTGGGATATTCCTCTATATAAAAATTACATATACTTATAACACTATTAACGAGCGGTCAATGTCTACGCACATCCAAAGTTAAATTGCCGCCATTAAAACCATCGAACAAATGACATATCTTATTAGAATAAACTAACCTTTTTCACAATATAATGAAGTCCCGTTGTTCAATATTAAATACATTTTATATCATTATTTAACCGCTGATAATTTAATCCGGAAGCTTTAGTTCCGCCTAGCGGAAGTACTATCAGGTAAAATCATGTAGTCCTTCAGAATAAAAGCGCACCCATAAGTTATATTAAACATTAAAGTTATATAAATAGTTATAACTTCACAGAAATACCTAAAGCTAGCATTCTAGCATTATTCATAATGTTATCCAAGAACACACGATTGTGTCTTGCTTTTGTTCCACTAGAAGAAATTACAGATATATCTTATTTTTTCGTCGAACGCCTGACGGTGCAAGTTCAACGTCCTCCATCAATAAAATTAATTTACCGTAGATTATAACGGCGCCAAAAGATTTATTCCACCGCAATCGTGCATCCATTTTTATTAGTTCTTCAATTCACAGGTCTGTTTACTGGGCAAAACTACGATAGCAACTGCGCATGCGCTCTCAACTTGCTTCAGTAGCGTCATCACGTTCTCGCTTAACGGAAGCTCATTTGGGTCAAACCATTCCGCCTCGCGCTCGAACACAGCCTCTATAATTTCTATTAATCACCGACTCCCGCATTTTATAACCCATTATATTATATTATATTGTAGTTAAGTCGTATTAATATTTATAAAGGAAGTGACGTCTCACTTATAACAGAATTAGTCAACAACATATCTCATCGCGGTCCCTTTAAGAATAACAGTGACGTCCGACTATTCTACCACATACAAATAACACACAACAAATATCATGATCTCCTCTCAAAATAATAAATACTGCTTTTAATCAATCACGAAGCAGTCTCTCGGCATTTTAATAGCATAACTTTGTCAATTAAATTTGTACGCCCATTTCAGCCTGTCTGTTCACAATTATTTGATTCAATTGTGCAGAATCCTCATCTGCGCTGAGAAAAATAATCCATTATTCAAGGATCTTATTATGATGTATTCACAGCGGGCGATCTAGCCGCTGTCTCAATCCATAATCTTTATCCTAATTCCATCCAAGAATCTCACGACATATATTTTAAGCCTGTTTCCATTTTATTCAAGGAACTTATTACGATTTACTAACAGCGGGCAATCTAGCCGCTGCGTCAATCCATAATCTTATCCTAATTCCATCCAAGAATCTCACGACATCTATTTTATGCCTGTTGTCATCTCAGCGCAGCTTTATTTCATTTTAGCGCAATACCCAACAACGTGACGGCATTTCCGTAGACAATGCTTCCGTCACCACGTACGTGTACAGTTCAAACACTGTGGCAAAATCCAAAATCTGGGACTTCGCGTCCAACCAAACGACTTCAAAATTTATCACTATTTTTCTTACATGAATTCCATCTTCAATATAATTTTGCAAGACGAATTTACCAGCCGCAACGTTCTCAAACAGACAGAATTCCTAAAATGTGGATAAAGTGTCCACTTACCGTGATTAATGTGTAAACATATGAGGTGATCGTTGGTAAAATTTGCAAAAATCATATGAGGATTTTTTTTCCCCTAAATATATCATCGCTGTATTATCACACGTAATATTGTTTATACATATTGTTGTCAAATGATCACATTTTCCGCCTAATTATCACGACATCATTTTCTCTCCACTACATCCATTATTGCATGGTTGCTTTGTCCTCATATCTGAATAATAAGGCCTTTATTGGCATTATTTCATCGTTATAAAAATGCTAATGACGTGTTTTGTTTGTTTGTTTGTGTCCATGTTAGGCGGCATCATGTCCAGCTTTCTGATGGGCTGCTACGATCCGGACTCCAAGAAGTGGTGCACGGTCACCAAGTGCTCGGGCGGCTACGACGACGCCATGTTGGCTTGGCTCCAGAAAGAGCTGGATGTCGTCAAAATCAGCAAGGTCGGCGAGGACGCCCGCCTGCCGGGAATTCTGACGTCATCCAAAGTCGTTTGTCTTCTTTCGTGTGCGTTTTGAATCGTGTGCGTTTTGAATCTCGCAGGACCCCAGCAAAATCCCCGGGTGGCTGAAAATCGTCAAGAACAACTATCCGGATTTCCTCATCCGCAGTCCCGAGGTGACTCATGCTTGTGGTCAATGATGAGTGTGCACGTTTTTTATTGGACGACACATTTGCATGCCAGAGATAAGATATTTGCTTGCAAAAAGTCAACAAATCTAAATGCAAAACATTTGGTTGCAAAAAGCAAAAGGTGATCAAAATCAGCTGTTTGTTTTACTTTAAAATATATAACAATTAAAACTCTTTCACTGCCAGACGTTTTCAGAAACGGGTTGTCGCCAGTGCCAGCCGATTTAAGCATTTTGACTGATCTTTCAAGGTCCACAGAAAATTTTGTGTTTGGACTATGGAAACACACATACTACCAAATGAAAGATTCTCATCTTTCATCAGAAAAAAGAGTTTGTTTCTACCTTATTCTGTTCTTCAGTAATCAACAATAGAAAATGGTTACTTTCACCGAAATTCTCTGTTTTGAAACAAAAAATGGAAAACAATAGCTTTTTGTGAAACGATGTTATTTCATGCACTCTAGTGAATTGTACACTTCTTTTTGTCCATGAATGATGCCACAAACACCTAAATAGTGCTTTACTTCTGTAAAACGCTTTCACCAACAATGAAAAAGTGTTTTTTGATTGCAAAACACGTTTATTTCCATTCAACAGTGTAACAATTTGACAAAACAATTTCGCAAACTATTTACAAATGTGTGCAACTGTGGTACGACTTACAATTATGTGGATGTTTCAAATACAGTTTTTCTTTTTATAACGCTCTCCTGCGTGCAAGGAGACGCCGCTGGACTCGCACAAGTTTACTTTCACTTTGTCCGTTTCGCGTGCAAACGTTACACGTTACACTTTCCTTTTTTTCCGGGGAATAAATAGCAAGTAGCAGACTGTACCCACTCCTCCGATGAATATGCATTGGACTCGGGGCACTCTTCGTCGTCCGATCGAACGTCCGCCTGTGCGTGCTCGATTGTGCTCCGCGTTTATGACGCCGTCATAGCCGCCGCGTCAGCGGTTCCAATTTCGCCGTCAAGCTCAGATTCACCTTCATCATCATCGATGATGATCATCGTCGTCATCAATGTGCTCTTTTAGCGTTGGTCGATCCCTTTCGTCTTGTAAGTGTAGAGAGCTGCTTTCCAAACGGGCACCACTTCCTCCTCAGCCATCTAGCTTCCCCCCCCACGTCTTCTACTGCCGCGTCAATGCTTTCCATCCACGGAGTCATCATCATCATCATCGATGATGATCATCGTTGTCATCAATGTGCTCTTTTAGCTTTGGTCTTTTGTCTTTGAAATAAAACGGCTCGGGCGTGAACTCCTCGCAAACGGTCACAATTTTTCCTTTGTTTTCCATTCTGATCTCCTGCTCGACGCTCTAGCTCCGCCTCTACTGACGCCCACCCGATCTTGTCAAAAGACAGTCATTGCTGCCCTCTAGGGGCCAAAAATAGTCCTTAGGCACAACAGACCTAATTGAAACTATCAACAGAAATGCGGAAGGCTTCCCCCCACCCATTTCAAAAAAAAAAATAAAAAATTGGATGACGTCTTTTGACGTCATTGGCAGTGGTCCGTAGGTTTTTACTTGACGTCTTTAAACATCAGTGGCAGTGAAAGAGTTAAAGCCCTTTGTTCACAAAAACAGTCCAAATCAAAGTTTTTATGGTTGCCAAAGTGAAAATAATCCAAAGTCCGTTCATTGACAAAAAAATGTCTAAAATGCTTTTTTTTAAAAGCCCTTTGTTCACAAAAGAAAAAAAAATAAACATCCAGAAGTCCAATATTTACAAAAAGTATCTCTTAAGATTGTTTTTTTTGTTCACCCAAAATTTAAACAAGGATCTAAATCAATCACAAAAAGTCAACAAATCCTAACCTAAGTTCACAAAATTATATCCAAAGGAAAATGTGTTTAATTCAAAAGAATTAAAATAAGTCTTTGACTGGAAAAAGCAAAAGTCCAGATTTTTGTTAAAAAAAATTTTTAAAGATACAAATCAAATTCTTACATAAAAAAAAGATCAAAACCTTTATTAACCCAAATCACTTTGGTTGACAAAAAGTTGAACAAATGAAAATCTGGAGTTCAACAAGTCCAAAGATGCAAATCAAAGTATTTTTTTGACAAAAAGTATATCAAAAGTCCTTTGTTTAAGAAATAATATCCAGATGAAAAGCAAAATAGTCCAAATTTTTTTTCAAAAAAAGTTTCTGAAAGACCCAAATTAAATTCATAGAAAAGATCAAAAGCTTTATTAACATAAGTACGAAATAACCAAATAATAATAATAAAAGTCTGTTGTTGAACAAGTCCAAAGAAGCAAATGATTTTGTTCACTAAAAGTGTGACAACGCTGTGCTTTCAAACCCTTCAAGCAAGCGCCGGTGTGGGAGATCACAGGCGCCGAGTTCTCCAAGTCGGAGATGCACACCGCCGACGGCATCTCCATCCGCTTCCCACGTATGACGCGCGTCTGCGGCGACAATGATTGGAAGAGCGCCACCAACCTGTCGCAACTCAAAGTACGCCGCCGCCACTCCGGCTTGCGGGTCGTCTCCTCATTTGCTTTTAACGCGGGTCCTTCTGCCAGGAGCTGTATCGCATCTCCAAGGAGAACTGCGACTTCAAAGTGACGGCGGGACCCTCTGGCCAAGACAAGGGCGAGTCGGGCGGAGACAGTGGCGGGAATTCGCCTGCGCCGGAAAGCCCAAGCCTGACACAACGAGGCTGTTTTGGACTCAGATGCAGAGGAAGAGGTGGAGGGTAAAGCAGCTTTTAATTAACAAAAAAAAAGCTCTTCAATGAGAGATGAAAAATAAAGACTATACAAACATTAACTGAAAGCGCTCCAAAAGGGAGGAAGTTCACAACTACATTCAAAAACAAAAATCACTCTATGACTAAACAAAACTAAGCTATACAAAATTGCAAACAAAGGTTCTCTCACGAGACAAGGCAACTAAAGGCAACAAGGCAATTGGATATCAAGGCTGTGGTCTATGGCAGGCTTCAGTGGCTCAAACGAAAACACTTCGGCACAAGACAGGGAAAACGCAGACTATTTAACACATGAGGGTAATGGGGAACAGGTGGAAACAATCAGGGTTGACACAGACACCACACGAGGAAGGGCAAGTGACCTGAAACGAGAGGAGTCAGACTTTTCACAATAAAACAGGAAATGACAAGACACCCTCACCGCAGTGTGACAGTACCCCTCCCCCTAAGGCCGACTCCTGACGGCCCAGGCTGGTCAGGATGATCCCTAAAAAAAGTCTTCAATTAGAGAGTCATCCATGATGAAGCGGGAAGGTATCCACTGTCTTTCCTCGGGCCCATACCCCTCCCAGTCCACCAAGAACTGCCTGCCCCGGCCCCGCTTGCGGACGGCCAGCAATCGCTTGACTTTGTAGACGGGCCCCCATCCACAATCACAGGAGGCGGCGGGGGCGTAGGAGCCGGAACCAGAGAACTCTCCTTGACTGGCTTGACTTGGCTTACGTGGAATGTTGGGTGAACACGCAAGGACCGAGGCAGGCGAAGACGGACCGCGGCCGGGTTGATCACCTTGGAGATGGGGTATGGGCCCACAAACCGAGGCGCCAACTTTTGGCATGGCACCTTTAAATGCAAGGCAGCACGGTGGCTGACTGGTTAGCACGTCCGCCTCCCAGTGCTGAGGACGTGAGATCGAGTCCGGGCTTCGGCCTTCCTGGGTGGAGTTTGCATGTTCTCCCCGTGCTTGCGTGGGTTTTCTCCGGGTACTCCGGTTTCCTCCCACATTCCAAAGACATGCATGGCAGGTTAATCGAACACTCCAAATTGTCCATAGGTGTGATTGTGAGTATGGTTGTTTGTCTCTGTGTGCCCTGTGATTGGCTGGTAACCAGTTCAGGGTGTACCCTGCCTACTGCCCGAAGCCAGCTGGGATAGGCTCCAGCACCCCCGCAACCCTTGTGAGGAAAAGCGGTCAAGAAAATGGATGGACCTTTAAATGCAGATGTTTGGCTGACAACCACACTTTGTTCCCTGGCTGGTATACTGGAGCAGGTCTCCTTTTCCGATCCGCTGCTCGCTTGCCTCTGTCCCTCTGGCGCTCCAGAACCTGACGAGCGGCTGCCCAGACGCGATGGCAACGGCGGACCAAGGCATGGGCTGAGGGAACAGAGGCCTCAGACTCTAGGTTAGGAAAAAAAGGAGGGTCGTATCCAAAAACGCATTTGAAGGGGGTGAGTCCAGTAGCAGAGGTGGGCAGGGAGTTATGGGCAAACTCAACCCAAACCAGGTGTTTGCTCCACGATGCCGGGTTCTGAGATACAAGGCACCGTAAACCGGTTTCCAGCTGCTGGTTGAGACGTTCCGACTGACCGTTAGCCTTAGGGTGGTACCCTGAGGTTAGGCTGGCTTTGGCGCCTATTAGGCGGCAAAATTCCTTCCAAAAGCGTGACACAAACTGGGGCCCCCGATCCGACACAATGTCTCTAGGGAACCCGTAAACTCGAAAAACGTGTTTAATCATGACCTCAGCTGAGGGAAGCTTTGACAAGGCTAAGAATCGGACCATCTTAGAAAATCGGTCAACTACTGTGAGAACGGTGGTCTTTCCTTTGGAGAGAGGAAGTCCCGTGACAAAATCCAGGGAAATTTCAGCCCATGGTCGAGAAGGAATGGGAAGAGGCTGTAGCAGACCCATGCGCGATCTGGTGGATGTCTTGTTTCGAGCACATACCGAGCAGGCCTCGATGTACTCCCGGACCTCCGGCTCCATGGAAGGCCACCAGAAACGCCGGGAGATGGCGTAAATTGTCCGTCGAACTCCCGGATGACAGGATAGAAGCGAGGTGTGACCCCAATGGATCACCTGTGGGCGCAGCTGCTCTGGAACAAATAGCCTATTCGTCGGGCACCCTTTTGGTGGGGTTGCCTCCCCGTTGGCTTGTTTCACTTCTCTCTTGATAGGCCATGTCACGGCTCCAATCACACAGTCCGGCGAAAGGATGGTCTCTGGTTCCTTAGTTACAGGCTCAGGATCGTAGAGACGGGACAGGGCGTCGGGTTTGACGTTTTGGGACCCTGGCCTGTAAGTGAGAGAGAAGGAAAACCGATTGAAGAACAGTGCCCATCGGGCCTGGCGTGAGTTGAGTCTCTTGGCTTTGCGTATATATTCCAGGTTCTTGTGATCGGTCCAGACCACGAATGGATGCTTTGCCCCCTCAAGCCAGTGCCTCCACTCTTCCAGAGCAAGCTTGACGGCCAGAAGCTCTTTGTCCCCAACGTCATAGTTCCGCTCGGCCTTGGATAATCGTCGTGAAAAGAATGCGCAGGGGTGCATCTTTCCATCCTTCTCTGCGCGTTGAGACAGGACAGCTCCGATCCCCTCATTGGATGCATCCACTTCCACCATGAATTGCCGCTGTGGATCTGGTACTATGAGGATCGCAGCTGTGACAAATCGTTTCTTGAGTTCTTCAAAAGCGGCTTCAGCCGCCGGTGACCAACTGAACCTCACCAGAGTGGAGGTGAGGGCATGCAGAGGGGCAGCTATTGCGCTGAACCCTCTGATGAAGCGTCTGTAGAAGTTTGCGAACCCGAGGAACTGCTGAACCTTCTTGCGGCTAACAGGAGTGGGCCACTCCGTCACAGCCCTAGTTTTAGCCGGGTCCATCTGAACCCTCCCCGGAGCTATGACGAAACCCAAAAAAGAGACGGTTCCAGCATGAAAGACGCATTTCTCCGCCTTAACATACAGTTTGTGCTCCAGCAGTCTTTGAAGAACCTTGGAAACATGGATCTGATGAGTGGCTAGATCTGTCGAGTATATGAGTATGTCGTCTAAATAAACATATACAAACTGGTCCAGAAAGTCTCTCAACAAGTCATTGATCATGGCCTGGAACACTGCAGGAGCGTTAGTGAGTCCGAAGGGCATGACCAGGTATTCATAATGGCCACTAGGTGTATTGAACCCTGTCTTCCACTCATCCCCCTCTCGGATCTTAATGAGGTGGTAGGCGTTGCGCAAGTCCAATTTAGTAAAGATCGTGGCTTGTTGGAGATTTTCAAAGACGGAGGACATGAGAGGAAGAGGGTAGCGGTTCTTTATCGTAATGTCATTAAGGGGGCTATAGTCTATACATGGCCGTAAGGAACCATCTTTCTTCCCCACAAAAAAGAAACCTGCTCCCGCTGGTGATGAGGAAGGACGAATCAGTCCAACCTTCAGAGAAGTTTCGATGTAATCCCTAAGAGCCGCCTTCTCTGGTCCTGAAACAGAATATAGGCGTCCCTTGGGAATGGTGGAACCAGGAATCAGTTCTATGGCACAGTCATAGGCACGATGGGGTGGGAGCGACATGGCCTTGGTCTTACTGAAGATCTCCTGGAGGTGATGGTAGCATGGAGGCACGGCACTCAAATTCGGGTATTCTGCGTCTGTGAAGGATTTGACAGAAATGTGATCAACCGTGGTGATGTCTACTTCTCGGTTTGGTGAACCAATCCCATGGCTCACACAATTCTTTCCCCATCCCAGAACTTCGCCAGTTACCCAGTCTACATGGGGATTGTGTTCACACAACCAAGGGTGTCCTAGGACCAGGGTCCGTGAAGGAGACTGAAAAACGTGAAAAACTAGGTGCTCCTTATGTTTGCCGACTTGGAGCTGGATGGGTTCTGTGATGTGCGTAATAATAAATAGTTCACTTCCATTCAGGGCCCTAGCCTTAATGGGCTTGATTAACGGCTCAGTCTTGGCTCCTAAATGTCTCACCAGCCCCCAGTCAATTAGGCTCTCGTCGGCCCCAGAATCTATCAGGGCATAGAGGTCTGTGGGAGTGGTGTGATGGTTGATCCTCACTGACGTGAGTCTGCGTGGAGCCGCCGCCAGAGTCGTGACTTGACTCACCTCTTGGGTCCTTTTGGCTGGGCAGGCGACCACGAGGTGATCTCGGTTCCCGCAGTAGAAACACAGCCCTTCCCGCTGTCGACGCCGTCTCTCCTCCAGCGAGATCCGCGCTCTGCCCAGTTGCATGGGCTCTTCCTCTGGTTGCGCGGGAGCTGGTTGACGCTGAACTGAAAGAGATCCGAGAGGAGCTGACCCCCCTGATGTTGAGAAGCGCGGGAAACCCTCCATTGTCCTGGTCCGGCGAGCGCGGCTCTGCGTCACCTCCTGCAGCCGATGATCCGTCCGTATGGCCAGGGCGATGAGGGAGTCCAAATCCGGTGGAAGATCGACTGCGATGAGAAGCTCCTGGATGGACGTTGTCAAGCCCTTGAGAAAAACGTCGTAGAGCGCCGTGGTGTTCCAGCCACTCTCTGCCGCAAGAGTGCGGAAGCGTATGGCATAGTCACTCACGGAGTCCCTTCCTTGGATCAGACTGCTTAGCTGCCGGGCCTTTTCTCGGTCGGAACAGGCTGGGTCAAAGACTCCCTGAAGAGCGGCTCGGAATTTCGGGGCGGAGCTGCAAAGTGGGGAACAGCGGGCCCACTCTGCCGTGGCCCAGGCTCTGGCTCTTCCAGTCAGGTGAGAGATCATGAAAGCCACCCTTGAACGATCTGTGGGAAAAGCCTGGGGGGAGTACTCAAAATGAATGTCACAGTCTGTTAAAAAGGCCTTGCATTGTCCTGGCTCTCCAGAGAATCGCTCAGGAGAGGCTAACTTGATCCCTGATCCGGTATATGGCACGGGTAGGATCGGCAAGGTAGCTTGAGTCTCTGGCTCGGTCGGAGGGCTATTGGTGCGACTTCGAGCACCCGGAATCTGAGCTGAAAGCTCAGTCATTTGCGTTGCCATGGCGGTCTGAAACTCCTCCTGTCTGCGTAGACGGGCATCCTGAGCCCGCAAAGCTGCGATCCATTGCTCTCTTTCTGCTGAGTCCATGCTGGCCGAAGTGTTCTGACACAACGCGGCTGTTTTGGACTCAGACGCAGAGGAAGAGGTGGAGGGTAAAGCAGCTTTTAATTAACAAAAAAAAAGCTCTTCAATGAGAGATGAAAAATAAAGACTATACAAACATTAACTGAAAGCGCTCCAAAAGGGAGGAAGTTCACAACTACATTCAAAAACAAAAATCACTCTATGACTAAACAAAACTAAGCTATACAAAAGTACAAACAAAGGTTCTCTCACGAGACAAGGCAAATAAAGGCACCAAGGCAATTGGATATCAAGGCTGTGGTCTATGGCAGGCTTCAGTGGCTCAAACGAAAACACTTCGGCACAAGACAGGGACAACGCAGACTATTTAACACATGAGGGTAATGGGGAACAGGTGGAAACAATCAGGGATCAGGGTTGACACAGACACCACACGAGGAAGGGCAAGTGACCTGAAACGAGAGGAGTCAGACTTTTCACAATAAAACAGGAAATGACAAGCCACCCTCACCGCGGTGTGAAAAAGCCCAAGAAGACAAGTGAGTCGAGGGGGCAAAAACTTTTTGACTTGCAAGTTTTGACCGTTTTGAGACCTCAATGGTTAACGGTTACGCTGTGTTACTTTTTTTTCTTCTGTTCTTCCTTTCAAAAACTGATTTAGGTCAATTTTATATTGAAATATGACATCCATTTCTCTTGTTAATGTCAGGTTTAATTTTTTCAAAGTAGATTTTTGGTTTTTCTGGCGTCAAGTTTTTTATTTTTTATTTTTTACAATTTTAAAAATGGGCAGAATTTCACAAGTTACTTCATTTTAAATATTAATCAGCATTTATATGAAAAGAAAAATGCACTGAGCTGTAACCATTGTCTTACAAACGCCATTACGCCATGTAGTGACAGAAAAACACACATCTGTCACACTCGTTTTTTTACAGTACAGTACAGTACATATTTTCCATTTTATTAATTTTGTTATGAATTTTGAACTTACTGTATCAGTGACTAAAAAATGCAACCATGTTTTTATTAGGTTAACATTTCTTTCCACTTTCATGTTAAGAGTATGAAAAATGTGAAAAAAATATTGTACATTTAATTGTAAATGTAGATATAAATTATTCAGATATTAATAAATTTGCGATTAATTGTGAGTCAATTATTAAAGTCATGTGAATAATTCTAATCGACTGACACCTCTACTTTCAGCATTTTCTGACATTTTCCCAATCAAAAGTTACAAACTTTGCTCTCTTTCTGCTGAGTCCATGCTGGCCGAAGTGTTCTGACACAACGCGGCTGTTTTGGACTCAGACGCAGAGGAAGAGGTGGAGGGTAAAGCAGCTTTTAATTAACAAAAAAAAAGCTCTTCAATGAGAGATGAAAAATAAAGACTATACAAACATTAACTGAAAGCGCTCCAAAAGGGAGGAAGTTCACAACTACATTCAAAAACAAAAATCACTCTATGACTAAACAAAACTAAGCTATACAAAAGTACAAACAAAGGTTCTCTCACGAGACAAGGCAAATAAAGGCACCAAGGCAATTGGATATCAAGGCTGTGGTCTATGGCAGGCTTCAGTGGCTCAAACGAAAACACTTCGGCACAAGACAGGGACAACGCAGACTATTTAACACATGAGGGTAATGGGGAACAGGTGGAAACAATCAGGGATCAGGGTTGACACAGACACCACACGAGGAAGGGCAAGTGACCTGAAACGAGAGGAGTCAGACTTTTCACAATAAAACAGGAAATGACAAGCCACCCTCACCGCGGTGTGAAAAAGCCCAAGAAGACAAGTGAGTCGAGGGGGCAAAAACTTTTTGACTTGCAAGTTTTGACCGTTTTGAGACCTCAATGGTTAACGGTTACGCTGTGTTACTTTTTTTTCTTCTGTTCTTCCTTTCAAAAACTGATTTAGGTCAATTTTATATTGAAATATGACATCCATTTCTCTTGTTAATGTCAGGTTTAATTTTTTCAAAGTAGATTTTTGGTTTTTCTGGCGTCAAGTTTTTTATTTTTTATTTTTTACAATTTTAAAAATGGGCAGAATTTCACAAGTTACTTCATTTTAAATATTAATCAGCATTTATATGAAAAGAAAAATGCACTGAGCTGTAACCATTGTCTTACAAACGCCATTACGCCATGTAGTGACAGAAAAACACACATCTGTCACACTCGTTTTTTTACAGTACAGTACAGTACATATTTTCCATTTTATTAATTTTGTTATGAATTTTGAACTTACTGTATCAGTGACTAAAAAATGCAACCATGTTTTTATTAGGTTAACATTTCTTTCCACTTTCATGTTAAGAGTATGAAAAATGTGAAAAAAATATTGTACATTTAATTGTAAATGTAGATATAAATTATTCAGATATTAATAAATTTGCGATTAATTGTGAGTCAATTATTAAAGTCATGTGAATAATTCTAATCGACTGACACCTCTACTTTCAGCATTTTCTGACATTTTCCCAATCAAAAGTTACAAACTTTGCTCGCTTTAGCTAAATAAAATAGTAGACATTGATGAAAGTAAGTACCTGTAAATTGAATGTTTACGTCATCATTGTTCAAAATTCAGGGCATGAACCTCCTTTCATTTAATATGAAGCAAAAACACCTGCACATCTAAACAAAAACATACAAAAAAAAGTTGTGACCTGATTGAGCAAAACCAATCTATTTGAATTTTTCAGCACATCACAATTTGAGAAAATAAATTTGTTGTTGACCACTATTATTTTTTTTCCCTTTTCGTGTTGGAAATCAAGATTTTGAGTTACAGGCAATCTTTGGAAACGCAACCACTGGAGTGAGGCGGAAAAGTGACAAAAGTTGCTACCACGCACATTTTGTTAGCCTAATAGCATAAATTAAAAAAGTCATTTTTAACTTAAGTGCCGTAATAGCAATAGAAAAAAAGCAGAAGCTATAACAGGGTTTGAGACTGCGACCATATTAGTCGCATTTGTGAGTAAGAAGTTCTTCTGGACGCCTATTTTAAAAGTCATGCTCTTCTTCAGTCTTTTATAGTTTGCACATTGTGCGTACAGCAGATTAATTGTTCAGCCAACAAATATCGGCACCAAATATAAACATACATGTAGATTGAATTCCATGTGTCCGCAGGTAACAGCACACCGGCCAAACGCAAGCAGTGAAATCCGAGCCGAGCTCTCCCGCGGTCAAAGCTCGCGACATTTTTATTCGTTCTTTTTTTTTTTTTTTTACTTGCAGGTGAGGAAGAGTGAAAGTGTGCAGAGCAACGGACACGCCAAAACAGCCAAGGTGACGGTGGCGCCATGCCAAAATATGCAAGCCACCACTAATTTTCCCCACCTATTTTTAATAAATTTTCAAAAATTCTAATATGGTTGCGGGTGTTTAGTTTTGTAATCAATTGTCCAATCGATTAATCATATAGTAGTAGTTTGAGGTGCAGGTATTATTTTTGCCCACTGGGGGTCACTGTAGTATCTGTGACTGAGAATGTGCGTGTGATTTTAAAAGGTGGGGCCTGGTCTGGTGAGTGACGTGGGTGTCGGCAGATGAGTGTGTCAAATTGGCTGGCTGGTTTAGCACATTTTACTGGAAAATGTACAAAAAGATGGAACCTTGTTGGTTTCCACACCTTTTTTTTTCCCCCCCACGCCTAGACGCTTCTGGACATCTTTAGCGGCGTCAAGCTCCTCCTGCCCTCCGGCGTGGACGACTTTGCCAAGCTGCGGCGCTACTTTGTGGCGTACGACGGCGACCTGGTGGCAGACTACTACGCCGCCTCGGCCACCCACACGCTGGCCGACAATCGGGAGGATGAGGATGAGGGAGGCGGCCGGGCCCAGCGGGTGACGTCCGACTGGATCGGGAAGTGCATCCGGAAGAGGCGCGTGGTGGCCCCTTGCTAGCTGCAAAAAAGAAACTTTATTTGTTCTTTCCGTTCACGCCTTTAATGTGCCTCCGTGGGAATCTCCTGAAGGCTCGTCATTCATTGGCTGTGGTCAAGTAATAAGGCAACATGAGGTGAACCACAACAGGCATGTACACACCCTAATTTGTAACTTTTTTTTTTCAATTTAAATCATGAGATGAAGTCTGAGCAAGTATGAAGTGGTGCGCTTTTTAAAATAAAATATAATTTGATGACAAAAACAATATCTTGTTATTCAATGAGTAAAAAGTTTCAAATTTAAGTCATTTTTACAAGAATGTTAAAGGCATACTTTGACTCATTGAGCCACTTTCAATAGTAAAAAGATATTTTGTCTTGACCTCATTTGCTCTTAAAAATGTCTCATACGTATTGATATGTTTTTTTAAGCTAGATCTTGAGATTTGATGCAGCCTCTCAACTACAAAGAATGGTTGAAGAAATGGTAGTTATTACACAAATGGCCAGCAGGTGGCAGCAGAGCAAAGGAGATCAACCAGGGACATGTTGATTTATGAATAATGATGAAACTTAGCTATATTCAAATGCTAATTGCTGCAAAACTGACACCGATAGAAATGTACTTTTTTTTGTTGTCCCGATGAAAGAAGAGACTCTAATCTTTCTTTTGGTGGGTTCCATGTTGGTATAGCAATAGAACACAATATTCTGTGTCTTGCAAAATCAGTCAAAATCCAGTAAAACAGCGGGAGTGAAGGGGGTAGCTTCAGTGAAAGTGGCTGTGAGTGAATAAGTTAAAGTGACAACTTTATTTTTTATGTCCAATTAATAATACCTTTATAAAGTAATTCTGTCACTTGCTGTCAACTGAAGATGGCATCACCTGTGCTGAGGAAATAGGTAACGACTAATCAGAGCTTTTCTGGGTTTTGTCAGCAAACTGAGACATGATTGATCGTTACCTACTTCCTCAGCACAGGTGATGTCACTTTCAGTCCACAGCAAGTGGCAACATTCGTTTTGAGAGGTATTAATTCATGAAAAATAAGGAAGTTATCACATTAATTATAGACAAAATATCTTTTTACAGTTGAAAGTGTCTCAATGAGTCAAGTAAATTTGTCATTTTAAACTTACGAGAATCCTTTTTGAGGTAGTTGGTGGTTGTCAAGAATCCGCCGCATCCAGCTTTCGCTTCCCCGACGTGTCGCGTTCCAAGCGACTCCACTGCTGAAGGTCCAACTCGGCTCGGATCAAACACGGCTGCTCGAGGTCAACACATGACAAACGGGACTGGTTAGCGGACGCTCCAAGTTTCTGGCTCTTAAAGGGTTGTTTGAAGCAGCCTCCACCAGGGGGCGCCATTTTCTTACCCGCCTGGAGGACTTGAGGAGGGCGGCAGACCGGAGAGCGGATTCGCCGACGTGAGAGTGTCCGGAAGTCGCTCCAGCAGGACTCGGGTTTTCGGGACGTGACTCCAGCACACGCCCAGGCCCGGCTGCAGCTCGCCATCCTCGCTCCTCGTCACGTAATTGGTCACCTGCGGACGGCACGCCGTGCTCAGCACTGACCGACATCCTACAATGTGTGTGCGTGTTCATCCTCACCAAGGCGGCTATGTTGAAATCCTTGGCCAAGGTCCTGAGGGCGATGGCTACTTGGCTCATCCTGTACATGCCTACGGGGAAAATTAGAAATATTATGGCAAATACATTTTGAAATGTATAAACTAGAATTTGTAAATAAGGACTTATGGGGGAGTCCCCCCCCCCCCCCAAAAAAAGGATTACACAAAAAGTCATAATGTTTAATTCTTTCACTGCCACTGACGTTAAAAGACGTCAAGTAAAAACCTACGGAGGGCCGCCAATGACGTTAAAAGACGTCATCCAATTTTTTTTTAAATGTTTTTTTTGAAACGGGTGGAGTAAAGCCTTCCCCAGCTGTGTTGAAAGTTTAAAGCAGGTCTAGTGAGCCTAATGACTATTTTTGGCCCCTAGAGGGCAGCGATGACTCTCTTTTGTCAAGATTGGGTAGGCGTCAGCAGAAGACGTGAGGCGGGGCTAGAGTGTTGAGGGGACAATGGCTGGAGAAGCCATAATGGCGACCGGTTGCAAGCAGCTCACGGTCGAGCCGTTTTTTTCAAAGACGAAAAGCATGGACCAACGATAAAGAGCACATTGATGACGACGATGATCATCATCGATGATGATGATGATGTTGACTCCGAGGTTGGAAGCATTGACGCGGCAGTAGAATACGTTAGGCGGAGATAGATGGAGGAGGAAGCGGACAATGGCGACCGTTTGCAAGCAGCTCACATTTGGGAATTTTCAACGCTAAAGAGCACATTGATGACGACGATGATCATCATCGATGATGATGATGGTGACTCCGAGGTTGACGGCAAAGTTGGAAGCGTTGACGCGGCGGCTATGACGACGTTATAAAGGTTCACGGGCTAGCGATGCTGACACCGGAAAACGCGGAGCACAACCGAGCACGCTCAGGCGGACGTTCAATCGGACGATGAAGAGTGCCCCGAGTCCAATGCATATTCATCGGAGGAGTGTGTACAGTCTGCTACTTGCTATTTATTCCCCGGAAAAACAGGCCGTCAAGAAAGTGTAACGTCTGCACGCGAAACGCACAATCCAAAGTGAAAGTAATCTGTTGTGCAAGTCCTGCGGCGTCTCCTTGCACGCAGGGGAGCGTTATAAAAAGAAAAACTGTATTTGAAACATCCACATAATTGTAAGTAGTACCACAGTTGCACACATTTGTAAATAGTTTGCGAAATTGTTTTGTCAAATTGTTACACTGTTGAATGGAAATAAACGTATTTTGCAAACTAAAAACACTTTTTCATTGTTGGTGAAAGCGTTTTACAGAAGTAAAGCACTATTTAGGTGTTTGTGGCAGCATTCATGGACAAAAATAAGTGTAAAATTCACTACAGTGCATGAAATAACATCACTGGGAATAACCCGTTTCTGAAAACGTCTGGCAGTGAAAGAGTTAATAGTTTCTTGTACGTTCATTTTTACAAGAAATAAAATGACAGCTGGAAAAAAAAATCATAAAAGATTTTTAAATACATGCTTGCACACAGTTAATTTGAATACACAGAGGAAAAATACTGTAATTGGGAAAAATAGGAAATATAAAACAAGTTAATTATTAGTAGGGCCCGACTTATTAACTGGCCAAAAAGTTAAGTGTTTTCTAACCCTAACCCATAACAAATTAAATATATATAATATATATTTCCTATAAATGTTTTTTTTTTTTGTAACATTTTTTCATTTTGAAAAAAAACCCCACCTTTACGATACATGGTTCTTATAAAAATAAAAAATAAATAAAAAAAAGCCTGACTATACTGTACCTGTTTTTTTTGTTTTTTTTAATAATCCATGGCTATTTTTTAAATACAGTACATGGTCATTTATTTACTATAATAAAAGCCATAGTATACATGATAATTTTCTATTAAGTAAATGGTTTTATTTTAATTTTATTTGATTATATAAAAGATTTCCTAAAATTTGCTGGTTTTTTTGGTAATTTCGTTCAATACATTGTCATAAAAACTGCCTTTCTTAAATTATGCCCCCAACCCCCTCCGTAACACGAGATTTGGCCAACTGGAGTTGCCGTAGAATATATTTCACGTGACCAATACTCCATTCCAGGCTGCTTTTACATAGCCACACGCGGTTCGCTATAATTCATAATTATTCATTACTGAATTCGTACTATACGAACTTACACATCGACACTGTGCGTCGGTCACTACTCTATCGAAGCCAAACTGCTCCATTTTGTGTCTGGTTACATTCGTATCACCGTCTTTGTCAAAATCTTTCGGCCTCGTTTAGCTTAGCTTATTTTAGCTTAGCTTGCTAGCCACCGAAAAAAAGAGACGTGTTTGTTATCGACATATTGGCTCAACAGACGTCCAATGTGACTGAAAAGTGTCGTGAATATCGTGTGAAAATGTTCGCAATAACGAAAGTCAAGTACAAAGAGGAGCTTTGTGGCGCACAAGAAGAGAATGAGCGACTACGTCAACTGATGGACGCTTTTTGCAAGCAGCCTCGAGTTGTGTTGAACAGAGCAGGTTTGTCACTTATTTAATCAATACTTTTCAACAATATGTCTATTTTGAAAGGATCCTTCATCCGGGCACTTTTTACCTTAAGTTTACAGTTGTTCTCAAGTCGCTTTGGTACATGTCTCAGATAAGAATAGGTGCTCCTATTTTTGATGGTAAATGTTATAAGAATTATATAAGACAGCAGGTTTATTCTTTATTATTGGTTCGTTGACATACCAACATCTAGAATGGGGGATGGAAGACTAGTATATAATTTGGTATTGTAAACAGAAGTGACTAGTTGGACCATTGTTTGTAACTAAATAAAAAACAAAAAACTTTTTTTTTTCTTAGCATAGAATTACCTAATATATTACATATAGACACATATTTATGCTAATGGCACATTGACACTAAGCCCATTACAATGATAAAAAATAAAATAATTTAGGGCTGTTCGGTGGAATGGCCCATTTAGGTTTGACATGCACTTCCTGTTGGCTAAATTGATTTATCTCCCCTGGCTTTATTTGTTCTGCTTTGCTGCCCCCTAGAGGTGAATAATTAATAGTTCGTCAACTCCTCGAGGATGTTGTACAGCTGATGCAGATGCATGCATTTGTTAGCTTTTTGTCAATAAATGCCAGATTTCACAACTTGAAATATTTTCTATATTTATGTGCGGAACAATCAGTGTTACAGGGGCTTACAGAGTAACGTTGAGTGATTTCTGGAACAAAATACAGATACGTAACATTTGCCAGTTTGTTACTCTTTCACTCAGGTGGCCCATGTGATAATCTTAAATATAAAACACATAACATCACAATAAACGGTCTTTACCAAACCATGTGTAACTTGTGTCCCGCAGACGTCAGTGAAAAATATCTTTGTCCTGAGCGGCAGGAGCCAGAGTTCCATGGCGTGAAAGAGGAGGAGGACTTGGAGCCTCTTCAAGTTAAAGAAGAGGAGCAGCCACAACCTCCCAACATAAAAAAAGAAGAGTGGCTGCCACCATACATTAAAGAGGAAGAGCATTTCACAGAGTTGCCCGTGACTGGTGTCCATTTGAAGAGTGAAGATGAATGTCAATATGAAGAGAACAAAGGGGCGGAGTCTCCAAGCAGCAGCTCAAGACAACAAACAACAACAGAAGATGACGAGGACCACCGTGGAGGATCACAAGCAAACAGCCTGTTAGCTCGAATATCAGATGGTGAAGACACGTCACACTCTCCTCAAACCGATGACTATGAACAGTCTGACGGTGATGTGACATGTCACACTGACAGCAAACGTTGGAAATGTTCTCAGTGTGGAAAAACTTTTGGCTGGCAGTCTCTATTGAGAAGACATATGATCAGCCACACTGGAGAAAGGCCTTTTGCCTGCTCAGTTTGTGGTCAAAATTTTGGTCAGGAGGGAAGCTTAAAAATACACACAAGAACCCACACTGGAGAGAAGCCTTTTGCCTGCTCAGTTTGTGGCCAAAAATTTGCTGCGAATGAAACCTTAAAAATACACACAAGAACCCACAGTGGAGAGAAGCCTTTTGCCTGCTCAGTTTGTGGTCAAATTTTTGCTCAGAAGAGACACTTAAAAATACACACAAGAACCCACACTGGTGAGAAACATTTTACCTGTGCCGTTTGTGGTCAAATTTTTGCTGACAAGGGATATTTAAAAATACACACAAGAACCCACACTGGTGAGAAGCCTTTTGCCTGCTCAGTTTGTGGTCAAAATTTTACTGAGAGGGGAAGCTTAAAAAGACACACACTAACCCACACTGGAGAAAAGCCTTTTGCCTGCTCAGTTTGTGGTCAAAATTTTGCTCAGAAGGGACACTTAAAAATACACACAAGAACCCACACTGGAGAGAAGCCTTTTGCCTGCTCAGTTTGTGGCAAAAAATTTGCTGTGAATGAAAGCTTAAGATTACACACAAGAACCCACACTGAAGAGAAGCCTTTTCCCTGCTCAGTTTGTGGCAAAAAATTTGCTGTGAATGAAAGCTTAAAAATACACACAAGAACCCACACTGGAGAGAAGCCTTTTGCATGCTCAGTTTGTGGTCAAAATTTTGCTCTGAAGGGATATTTAAAAATACACACAAGAACCCACACTGGAGAGAAGCCTTTTGCCTGCTCAGTTTGTGGCAAAAAATTTGCTCAGAAGAAAAACTTAAAAATACACACAAGAACCCACACTGGAGAGAAGCCTTTTACCTGCTCAGTTTGTTGTCAAAGATTCCCAAGTAAGGCTAAAGCTAAGACGCACAAGTGTGCTGGTGAGAATAGCAGAGATGAATGATGGTGCAAAGATCATGTCTACCGCTGAATGAACGAATGATCTGTGTACCTGTATTGTATGTGTCTGACTTAACCCTATTTTGAAATTGATTTTGTATATAAAATGTTACATCAACCTGACAAGGGGCTGCAGATTTAAACTATGACAGCTATAATCTGGCATGTTTACCGGTAATTGTCCATTAATATGCATTGTGCCTTATATCGTTTTTAAATTACATTTTCCATGTTTAATATTAAAGGTAATTACAATGACAGTGATTTTAAAAGTACAATTTTGTGATCTATTTGTATTCGTAAATACTTTCTTATAATTATTGTGTGTGCCAAAACACTCAAAACATTGTATATAGTTTGTCCTTTTTTGTTACATTTACACTAGCATGACTCACTTTGTAAATATAATTAAAAAAAAAAAAAGATGTAATCCATTATTACTGAAATAACTTTCTCTTTTTTGGTAAACCCCTTAATAATTTTTATTTTTAACAAGTATGTATGTATATCGATCCGTTATAATCTTAAAAAAATTAATTTAAAATAAATAATGACATACGAAGTGTAACAGAACAACGGTCCATTAAAAAGTATTACAGTGCATACCATAATATGGACTGAAGGTCTATGTGATTATGATAATTATGTGGCCGGGTGGTAAATACAAGCGTTTACAAGAACACTGTACATGAACTAAACATGCTAAATGCTTCTTTATTTTATTTTATTTTGTATGTTGGCGAATATGTGCGTGTGAGGGTGTACTTATTAAGTTCACCTAAAACCTATTAAAAATCCCATACCGTTCACCTAAACCGAATACTTCAGAGTCGTGATGTTGTCGGGAGACCCGAGGAAGGATCAAAGAAAGGAAAGTGAAATCCAGCACCGACCAGACATTACCTACTACCCGCCGGGTTACCAACCAGAGTCTTTCACCAAGCCCAGAAACATCTAAATTCCAACAAATTAGGGAGACCAAAGGAGAGTCTGAGGAAAGGAAGGAAGGATAGATGAAGCAGAGTGAGATCCACAGACATCAGCCTCCACCGATTCAACGGCCAGAGGAAGAAGCAGATTGTGTTTGAATTTCGATAAATTCTGGTGTGGTGGATCTGGCATGCATGAAAACCTCCACCAAAGAGGGGAGCCGTCATCCCGGGCCAGGATAGAGCAAGCACAACCCCCCAGGCCACGGCAGCGCCAAGGGACAACCCCCGGGCCACCAAAACAACCCGCGCCCCCAACCCAACGCAGGACAGGTCACGACAGGCTCGCCAGGCACCCCACCGCAATAACGAATGACGAGATGAACGTGATACGCTGCACTGATGAACACTAACAAAACTGTACATTAACTTAACATGTGTAATGTTCGTCCAAATACGATATAAATATATATTTTTTATTATTCAAATTAATGTATAGGTAAACGTGTTATTTTACTTTTTTTTATTTTAACAATATATTTTTTCCGTGACATGAGATTGTCCCACTGGAGTTGCCGTAGATTTCTCGTGACGAAGATGGATATTCCTTTGCAGGCTGCTTTTACGCAGCCACACTCGCTTCGCGATATAATTCATTCTGAATTCGTACTCGATGAACCTAAACATAGACACTGTGCGTTTGTCACTACTTTATTGAAGTCAAACATAATCGCTACATTTCGTGTCTAGTTAAATTCGTCTCAGTGCGTGTCGAAATCTCTCGGCCCTGTTTATTTTAGCCTAGCTTAGCGTAGCTTGCTAGCCACCAATAAAGGAGACGCATTCGTTTGTTATCGACAAATTGGCGCCAAGTGTGAGCGTAAAGTGTCGGGAATACCGTGGGAAAATGTTCTCAAGAATGAAAGTAAAGTACGAAGAGGAGCTCTTTGGAGCATGATAGAGGAGATATAATTTCTCTTTTGCGTGTTCCAAAAAATTGAAGATAGACTTCTTTGTGAGAAAAATTCCTTGCAAGGATGTCTTATTTCAGAGAATCTCCGGTCACACAACACTGAACATCACGTAAAAGGTGGAATTCCAGGGTGCGCGTGTGCCCCCTCTTTTGCGCAAGACAATTCTTATAGAATCCAAATCGGCAGGAGAACACCCATTTCTCCTCCCATCATGAACAAGCAAAACAGACTGGCTCTCACACAACATGTTACATAATATTATTTTAGTACACAGTTTGCAGCTGTGTTCATCTTCTAGACAAAATATACTCTCAGGGTACCTTTCGTACTTTTTTCCCAAAACAATATATCACAAACAAGTTGAACTTGATTTATAGTGGCCGTGTGATGGTGCGAATAGAGTGTGTGTGTGTGTGAAGCAGAATCTGTTCTCACGAAGGACACAAAGAAGGAATTTTATCCAAAAACAAGGTACCAGAAAGTTTAAGGTCAAATTATACTGAGTTCAACACTATTTCACCTACTCTACACATCTATAAAACATCCCAACATGGTTAAAATATTAAATAAAGAATTAAAAATGTTAATAATGTATAACAAGGACAAGATCAGAACGAACGTCAACTGTTGGACGCTGTTTGTAAGCAGACTCGAGGTGTGTTGAACAGACCAGGGGGAGCAGTGGAGTCGCTTGGAACGCGACACGTCGGGGAAGCG
This sequence comes from Vanacampus margaritifer, assembly GCF_051991255.1. Classification (NCBI taxonomy): domain Eukaryota; kingdom Metazoa; phylum Chordata; class Actinopteri; order Syngnathiformes; family Syngnathidae; genus Vanacampus; species Vanacampus margaritifer. The sequence continues at coordinate 13,601,922 of NC_135447.1, read as the reverse complement.
AAAGCTGGATGTGGTGGATTCTTGACAACCACCAACTACCTCAAAAAGGATTCTCGTAAGTTTAAAATGACAAATTTACTTGACTCATTGAGCCACTTTCAACTGTAAAAATATATTTTGTCTATAATTAATGTGATAACTTCCTTATTTTTCATGAATTAATACCTCTCAAAACGAATGTTGTCACTTGCTGTGGACTGAAAGTGACATCACCTGTGCTGAGGAAGTAGGTAACGATCAATCATGTCTCAGTTTGCTGACCAAACCCAGAAAAGCTCTGATTAGTCGTTACCTATTTCCTCAGCACAGGTGATGCCATCTTCAGTTGACAGCAAGTGACAGAATTACTTTATAAAGGTATTATTAATTGGACATGAAAAATAAAGTTGTCACTTTAACTTATTCACTCACAGCCATTTTCACAGAAGCTACCCCCTTCACTCCCGGCTGTTTCACTGGATTTTGACTGATTTTGCAAGACACAGAATATTGTGTTCTATTGCTATACCAACATGGAACCCACCAAAAGAAAGATTAGAGTCTCTTCTTTCATCAGGACAACAAAAAAAAGTACATTTCTATCGGTGTCAGTTTTGCAGCAATTAGCATTAGAATATAGCTAAGTTTCATCATTATTCATAAATCAACATGTCCCTGGTTGATCTCCTTTGCTCTGCTGCCACCTGCTGGCCATTTGTGTAATAACTACCATTTCTTCAACCATTCTTTGTAGTTGAGAGGCTGCATCAAATCTCAAGATCTAGCTTAAAAAAACATATCAATACGTATGAGACATTTTTAAGAGCAAATGAGTTCAAGACAAAATATCTTTTTACTATTGAAAGTGGCACAATGAGTCAAAGTATGCCTTTAACATTCTTGTAAAAATGACTTAAATTTGAAACTTTTTACTCATTGAATAACAAGATATTGTTTTTGTCATCAAATTATATTTTATTTTAAAAAGCGCACCACTTCATACTTGCTCAGACTTCATCTCATGATTTAAATTGAAAAAAAAAAGTTACAAATTAGGGTGTGTACATGCCTGTTGTGGTTCACCTCATGTTGCCTTATTACTTGACCACAGCCAATGAATGACGAGCCTTCAGGAGATTCCCACGGAGGCACATTAAAGGCGTGAACGGAAAGAACAAATAAAGTTTCTTTTTTGCAGCTAGCAAGGGGCCACCACGCGCCTCTTCCGGATGCACTTCTAGATCCAGTCGGACGTCACCCGCTGGGCCCGGCCGCCTCCCTCATCCTCATCCTCATCCTCCCGATTGTCGGCCAGCGTGTGGGTGGCCGAGGCGGCGTCGTAGTCTGCCACCAGGTCGCCGTCGTACGCCACAAAGTAGCGCCGCAGCTTGGCAAAGTCGTCCACGCCGGAGGGCAGGAAGAGCTTGACGCCGCTAAAGATGTCCAGAAGCGTCTAGCCGTGGTGGTGGGGGGGTAGTATGGAAACCGACAAGGTTCCATCTTTTAGTACATTTTCCAATAAAATATGCTAAACCAACCAGCCAATTTGACACACTCATCTGCCGACACCCACGTCACTCACCAGACCAAGCCCCACCTTTTAAAATCACACGCACATTCTCAGTCACAGATACTACAGTGACCCCCAGTGGGCAAAAATAATACCTGCACCTCAAACTACTACTATCTGATTAATCGATGGGACAATTGATTACAATACTAAACACCCGCAACCATATTAGAATTTTTGAAAATTTATTAAAAATAGGGGGGAAAAATGAGTGGTGGCTTGTATATTTTGGCATGACCGCACTAAAAAAAAAATGGTCATCAGCTATAACATGATGAAAGTCGAGCAATCAATGACATTATGGAAGATTGCGTTTTTATTTAAAAAAATAAAATAAAATAAATCTGTTTACAAATTCAAAATATATATTTTTAAAGAATTTTAAGCAAAATGTATTATTTTCCATATAAAGCATAGCAGGATGGTGGTTGAGCAACGAATGATTTTTGGGGATTTGACTAGAATTTGATTAAAATCGAGTGGATTAATTATTTTTATTACAAAGAAAATAATAGTTTCTTTTACTCGTGTTTTTTCTATACTCTGACATTTTTTTCTACCTTGTGGACACCTTTATGGCTAAAAATGTTCAATCATTACTCTGCTCTTTCTTTCCTGAATCACTTCAATTGAGACTTGCTCAAAACTAGCAAAGGAATGCAAATAAAACGCCGTCAATGAAAGGTGTTTTGGACGAACCTTGTCCTTGTTGGACTCCAGCATCTGCGGGGGGGCAGGAGGCGGCGGCGCGGTCACCTTGGCTGTTTTGGCGTGTCCGTTGCTCTGCAATACTTTCACTCTTCCTCACCTGCAAGTAAAAAAAAAAAAAATAAGCACGAATAAAAATGTCAAAAGTTGACGTGGAGAGTGGCGTTTTTTTTTGTGCGTACCTTTTTGGGGGCGGGAGCTTTGACGGCGGGAGAGCTCGGCTCGGATTTCACTGCCTTGCGTTTGGCCGGTGTGCTGTTACCTGCGGACACATGGAATTCAATCTACATGTATGTTTATATTTGGTGCCGATATTTGTTGGCTGAACAATTAATCTGCTGTACTAACCCTAACCCTAACCCTAACCCTAACCCACAATGTGCAAACTATAAAAGACTGAAGAAGAGCATGACTTTTAAAATAGGCGTCCAGAAGAACTTCTTACTCACAAATGCGACTAATATGGTCGCAGTCTCAAACCCCGTTATAGCTTCTGCTTTTTTTCTATTGCTATTACGGCACTTAAGTTAAAAATGACTTTTTTAATTTATGCTATTAGGCTAACAAAATGTGCGTGGTAGCAACTTTTGTCACTTTTCCACCTCACTCCAGTGGTGGCGTTTCCAAAGCTTGCCTGTAACTCAAAATCTTGATTTCCAACACGAAAAGGGAAAAAAATAATAGTGGTCAACAACAAATTTATTTTCTCAAACTGTGATGTGCTGAAAAATTCAAATAGATTGGTTTTGCTCAATCAGGTCAACTTTTTTTTGTATGTTTTTGTTTAGATGTGCAGGTGTTTTTGCTTCATATTAAATGAAAGGAGGTTCATGCCCTGAATTTTGAACAATGATGACGTAAACATTCAATTTACAGGTACTTACTTTCATCAATGTCTACTATTTTATTTAGCTAAAGCGAGCAAAGTTTGTAACTTTTGATTGGGAAAATGTCAGAAAATGCTAAAAGTAGAGGAGTCAGTCGATTAGAATTATTCACATGACTTTAATAATTGACTCACAATTAATCACAAATTTATTAATATCTGAATAATTTATATCTACATTTACAATTAAATGTACAATATTTTTTTCACATTTTTCATACTCTTAACATGAAAGTGGAAAGAAATGTTAACTTAATAAAAACATGGTTGCATTTTTTAGTCACTGATACAGTAAGTTCAGAATTCATGACAAAATGAATAAAATGGAAAATATGTACTGTACTGTAAAAAAACGAGTGTGACAGATGTGTGTTTTTCTGTCACTACATGGCGTAATGGCGTTTGTAAGACAATGGTTACAGCTCAGTGCATTTTTCTTTTCATATAAATGCTGATTAATATTTAAAATGAAGTAACTTGTGAAATTCTGCCCATTTTTAAAATTGTAAAAAATAAAAAATAAAAAACTTGACGCCAGAAAAACCAAAAATCTACTTTGAAAAAATTAAACCTGACATTAACAAGAGAAATGGATGTCATATTTCAATATAAAATTGACCTAAATCAGTTTGTGAAAGGAAGAACAGAAGAAAAAAAAGTAACGCAGCGTAACCGTTAACCATTGAGGTCTCAAAACGGTCAAAACTTGCAAGTCAAAAAGTTTTTGCCCCCTCGACTCACTTGTCTTCTTGGGCTTGGGTTTTCCGGCGCGGGCGAATTCCCGCCACTGTCTCCGCCCGACTCGCCCTTGTCTTGGCCAGAGGGTCCCGCCGTCACTTTGAAGTCGCAGTTCTCCTTGGAGATGCGATACAGCTCCTGGTAGAAGGACCCGCGTTAAAAGCAAATGAGGAGACGACCCGCAAGCCGGAGTGGCGGCGGCGTACTTTGAGTTGCGGCAGGTTGGTGGCGCTCTTCCAATCCTTGTCGTCGCGGACGCGCGTCATACGTGGGAAGCGGATGGAGATGCCGTCGGCGGTGTGCATCTCCGACTTGGAGAACTCGACGCCTGTGATCTCCCACACCGGCGCTTGCTTGAAGGGTTTGAAAGCACAGCGTTGTCACACTTTTAGTGAACAAAATCATTTGCTTCTTTGGACTTGTTCAACAACAGACTTTTATTATTATTATTTGGTCATTTCATACTTATGTTAATAAAGGTTCTGATATTTACTATGAATTTGATTTGGGTATTTCCGAAACTTTTTTTGAACAAAAATTTGGACTATTTTGCTTTTCATCTGGATATTATTTCTTAAACAAAAGACTTTTGATATGCTTTTTGTCAAAAAAATACTATGATTTGCATCTTTGGACTTGTTGAACTCCAGATTTTCATTTGTCATTTGTTCAACTTTTTGTCAACCAAAGTGATTTGGGTTAATAAAGGTTTTGATCTTTTTTTTTTATATAAGAATTTGATTTGTATTTAAAAAAAATTTTTAAACAAAAATCTGGACTTTTTTGCTTTTCATCTGGACATTATTTCTTAAACAAAGGACTTTTGATATACTTTTTGTCAAAAAAATACTTTGATTTGCTTCTTTGGACTTGTTGAACTCCAGATTTTCATTTGTCATTTGTTCAACTTTTTGTCAACCAAAGTGATTTGGGTTAATAAAGGTTTTGTTCTTTTTTTTTATATAAGAATTTGATTTGTATTTTTAATTTTTTTTTTAAACAAAAATCTGGACTTTTTTGCTTTTCATCTGGATATTATTTCTTAAACAAAGGACTTTTGATATACTTTTTGTCAAAAAAATACTTTGATTTGCATCTTTGGACTTGTTGAACTCCAGTTTTTCATTTGTCATTTGTTCAACTTTTTGTCAACCAAAGTGATTTGGGTTAATAAAGGTTTTGATCTTTTTTTATACAAGAATTAGATTTGTATCTTTAAAAAATTTTTTAACAAAAATCTAGACTTTTTTGCTTTTTTCAGTCAAAGACTTATTTTAATTCTTTTGAATTAAACACATTTTCCTTTGGATATAATTTTGTAAACTTAGGTTAGGATTTGTTGACTTTTTGTGATTGATTTAGATCCTTCTGACTTTGTGAACAAATAACTGATTTAGATCCTTGTTTAAATTTTGGGTGAACAAAAAAAAAAATCTTAATAGATACTTTTTGTAAATATTGGACTTTTGGATGTTTATTTATTTTTCTTTTGTGAATAAAGGGCTTTAAAAAAAAGTATTTTAGACTTTTTTTTTGTCAGTGAACGGATTTTGGATTATTTTAACTTTGGCAACCATAAAAACTTTGATTTGGACTGTTTTTGTGAACAAAGGGCTTTAATTGTTATATATTTTAAAGTAAAACAAACAGCTGATTTTGATCACCTTTTGCTTTTTGCAACCAAATGTTTTGCATTTGGATTTGTTGACTTTTTGCAAGCAAATATCTTATCTCTGGCATGCAAATGTGTCGTCCAATAAAAAACGTGCACCCTGATCATTGACCACAAAGCATGAGTCACCTCGGGACTGCGGATGAGGAAATCCGGATAGTAGTTATTGACGATTTTCAGCCACCCGGGGATTTTGCTGGGGTCCTGCGAGATTCAAAACGCACACGATTCAAAACGCACACGAGAGACGACAAATGACGTTGGATGACATCAGAATTCCCGGCAGGCGGGCGTCCTCGCCGACCTTGCTGATTTTGACGACATCCAGCTCTTTCTGGAGCCGAGCCAACATGGCGTCGTCGTAGCCGCCCGAGCACTTGGTGACCGTGCACCACTTCTTGGAGTCCGGATCGTAGCAGCCCATCAGAAAGCTGGACATGATGCCGCCTAACATGGAGACAAACAAACAAAACACGTCATTAGCATTTTTATAACGATGAAATAATGCCAATAAAGGCATTATCATTCAGATATTTGAGGACAAAACAACCATGCGATAATCGATGTAGTGGAGAGAAAATTCGTGTGTCGTGATAATTAGGCGGAAAATGTGATCATTTGACAACAATATGTATAAACAATATTACGTGTGATAATAAAGCGATGATATATTTAGGGGAAAAAAAATCCTCATATGATTTTTGCAAATTTTACCAACGATCACCTCATATGTTTATTATATCACAGTACTACGATGGCGCATTAGGGCCATGTATAATTTTTTAAAACATTTCCGAGGGGGGTAATATTCCGAGTTAAAAAATAGCTTTATTAAGTTGCAAATTTGAGAGCAAAATAAACTTAGAGGACAAATGCACGCTATAAAAAAGGCGAATTTGCCACTTTATAAGTTGCAAATTTACAGCGCTATTTTTTTTTTTAATTTTTGGGTGGAGGAGGGCATAAACAACAGTGTTTTCTTACAAACATCACAATTGAGTAATTATTCACTTATTGTATACCAGAGGAAAATCAAGACACCGTTTTCCAATATTTTACAAACAATAATTTCACGATTACTGTCACAGGAAAAATGGCTTCGCGGCGAAGGGAAACAACTCTGCAGCATTTGCGCTAATCAACGACACGCACGTGCGCATTCACACACAAACGCACCGTTGGAGCCTTTCCCGTAGAAGGCGCCCAGCACCACCAGGTCGGCCGTGTCGGCCATGGCGCCCTCGTTCAGGTAATCCTTCTTCACCTTCAGCCAGTGACGCTTGCCGGGCTCATACGAGCCCTGGTGGACAGCACACACTCACGCGGTCATCATCACGGCAAAGCGGGGATTCTCAAAATCAAAAGTCGGACCTTGACATCTTTGAGCACCAAGCCTTCCAAGCCTTCCCTGATGACTCGCGTGATCATGTCGGCCAGGTCTCCTGCACGCTAACACAAACACACGCACACACACATATTGATACATATTTAGCAGATGGGTCAAATCTACAGAGGTCGTTGCACTCTTACCGTGACGTGCTTCATTTCCGAGAAGAGGATGCGATTGGGCACCTCCACCATGTTGTCATGCAAGAACTTCCTGCGCTCGCACAGCGGCCTGCGGACCACGTTGACGTTTTGGGAACAGGAAAATATTTATTCAGTTGTTGGAGTATCTTACAGGACTTTTTTGGTTTTATGTTTTTACTAAAATAATTATAATCTTAACAAAAAAAATCCCCCCCCCCCCCACACACACAAATAAGCATTTATTTATTAAAAAACAACAACAGAAAAATATTTCAGTGCCTTACAAACCTTTTGGTACTTTACATGACTATTGACTACAAGTACACAACATATATATATATATGTATATATATATATATATATATATATATATATTTTTTTTTAAATTATATTGTTTAGTACACATATTTACATATTATATAATTGTATAAAATATATTAAGCACTTTGAAGATTTTATTAGGCATGCTTCACTCCAGGATATATATATATTTTAAAGAAAATATACTTTTTTAGATTATTATTGTACATTTACAAAATTATACACCCTGCAAAATATAACTGTTTTTTTTAGAAGGTACATTTATGCCATCAACATAATTCCTCAAATCCAAAATTAAGCACCAAAAATGTTGTACTTCTCAAATAAACAAAATTTAAAAAAAAATAAAAATAAAAATCTAAATTTAACATGAATTATTTGAATTTATTTATTATTATTATTTTTACTTTTCTTTATTTTTACAATTTTTGTCATTAAAAATGATCATTAGATACTGCAAATAACTACATCATCTTGGTTTTCATATATAATTGCTAAAATCCAATTATTGCTGTACTTCTTAATTAAACAAAAAATATGTATAATAAGTATAAAATAGCACAAAAAATCTAACAAACAAATGTAACATGAATTGTTTTAATTTTTCACAATTTTTGTATTTTTAAAAACTATCAATAGAATTGATTGAACATGGAAGATTTTAACTAATTAGTATGATATTGTGGACACGGCTAAGATAGGAACTGAGCCCGACCATGAATAGCAAAAATGTATTTGAATGGGAAAAAAGCGGGGATATCTACAAATAAACAGGGGATTGTGTCAAGAAAAAAAAAACATGAAATTGCAACTGTTTTATGACATTACCTTTCCATGAGGCTGTTGCCATTGAAGTAAATGCAATCAAAGACAAAGAGGCAGACGTTGGCATCTTGAAAGGCGGCTTTCTGAAGGACAAAAGAGGACACGCTGGCAACGTCCGCTCACGTTTATCACCCGAGTGGGACAAAGGGGCCGACATCTGAGCTTATGCACGGCCAGCGTCCCAAAGGGGAGGAGCTTGCTGGTGTTGGTGTCGATGAGCAGCACCTCGGCGTCCAAAATCATACTGTGGCCACCGGGGAACGCCTGTGTGATGTAGTCCTTAAAGTGGGCCACCTGGAGACAGCAACCCAAAAAAGACATACATTAAAAACAAAAATAATAAATAAATAAAACTTAATTATTGTTTTTCAATGTGATTTGTAATTTTGAGAACATTTATTGTGCTAATCTCAAAAGTCCGATTCAAAACTCAAATGTTCTGCAGCACCCTCTAGTGGCCAGACTGTCATGTGTGCGGTAGCCTGGAGTGTTTCCTGCCACATACTGAGAGAGCAAATGTTGAGAAGTCCTTATGGGAAATTTCCCCACTGTGAGCCTCTCTAGAGGCTGCTAATCATACAAGAGCTCATACTGATCATGCGTGTGTGCGTGTGCGTGACTGACTTTGTGCGGCAACACGGGTTTGAGGCTGCGGCCGAAGTAGCTGAAGGTGTCGGAGCTCTTGTGCACCTGCACGCGTTCGCCGTCGTACTTGATTTCCGAGTACATGCCGTTGGGGCACTTCTTCATGGCATACTCAATGGATTTGCACGCCTCAGCCTGAGGGAGAAAAATGCCACAAAAGAATAAGTAAGTAAATGATGGCATCAGGGTACTAGAAGCATGGGTAATGGTGAATGGATTAAAAAAATGGCACATTTGGAATTTTTGAGTCAAATTATAAAGAAACATCACCTTAAAAAAAAAGTAAAATGTCCCCATCCATCCATTTTCTTTACCACTTTTCCTCACAAGGGTCGCTGGAGCCTATCCCAGATGGCTTCGGGTAGTAGGCAGGGTACACCCTGAACTGGTTGCCAGCCAATCGCAGGGCACACAGAGACAAACAACCATCCACACTCACAATCATACCTATGGACAATTTGGAGTGTTCAATTAACCTGACATGCATGTTTTTGGAATGTGGGAGGAAACCGGAGTACCCGGAGAAAACCCACACAAGCACGGGGAGAACATGCAAACTCCACCCAGGAAGGCCGAAGCCCGGACTCGATCTCACGACCTCTGCACTGGGAGGCGGACGTGCTAACCAGTCAGCCACCGTGCTGCCCAAGTAAAATGTCATGGTATGTCTTTTTTTTCTCCATCCAAGAAGAGATTAAGGGCCGTGATAAAACAAAACACTGGAATTTGAGTCAAATTTTCAAGACACGTCACCATATTTTTTTAATTATTTTTTTTAACACAGAGGCAAAATGTCATGGCAGGGTGATTTATTTATTTTTTATCCAAGAGGAGATTAAGGGTTATGATAAAACACACCACTGGATTTTGAGTCAAGTTTTCAAGAAACATCAACTTTAAAAATAAAAAATAAAAAAATAAAAATGTCATGAAAGGGCAATTATTTATTTTTTTTATTCAAAAAGACATTAAGGGCCGGGATAAAACAAACCACTCGGATTTGAAATATCACCTTTTATTTATTTTTTATTAAAAAACAACAATGTCATGGTTGGGCAAGAAGATATTAGGGCCACAATAAAAGACCACATCAGAAAATTGGAGACTCTGGATTAGGATTATGCGACATCAGCACAATTGATAAGGATTAAAACAAGGATCTCCTATATTTACTTAGGGAGACGTCTTATCCGGGAGGAGACAAAGGCAACGGAGCGAAGCCTGTTACTTAGCGATGGCTGCAAGGTGAAATGTCATCATTTGTTGTCTGGCAGGCTCTGATAGCCATCCGCAGGGTGCTGCTAGCACAGCACGCCGCCTTCCTCGTTTCCGGTGCCGACCTCTACGACGAGCTGCTCAGCTCCACCGCCACCGCCATCCTCTCCACGGGAAATCCCAAGTAAGCGTCGCTCTGCGTACGGTTATTTGAGCCGGAAGTCAGCCATTTTAGGTTGAAGTAGCCATTTTGTTGTGAATTCTTGTGCTCAAAAGTTATTTAAAAAATCAGCCCCTGTCGCAGGGTTGACCAATCAAAACAGGGTGGGCATGTTTATCTTAACAAAAAGCACAGAGGGCTGTGCAATTAATGGAGATTCAATTCTAATTTCAATTGTTACTCTCCACAATTACAAAATCAGCATGATCGTAAAATTAAAAAGATACGATTATTAATACTTATTTTGAGTTGTTTAAATTTATACATTTGCACCTTTTTATTTTATAAGAAAAAATAATAATAAATGTTCTTTCATCAAACTTCCTTAATTATAGTGTTTCAAATAATTATTTTTTTCTTTATATTTTTTACGTTTAAACATTTTCTTGTTTTGTACCCAAAAAATAAATCATCGTCCTAATCGTGATTTCAATTAATTAATGTAATCAATAATCATAATCGTGATTAATATTTTCTTAATAATCGAGCAGCCCTACAAGGACCCATACCCCAAATTTTACAGAAAATTAGACATTTTGGTTTCAAGCAGCCATTTTGGGGTGTCACAAGGTTCACCCAATGGGCTCTTTGCACAAATCCACTACTTCCTGAACTAATACCCCTCCTTCATTTCCTGTCTTTCATGAGTGGACAAGCTGATTAATTCAGGTGTGCCTGACCTCCGTAACCACGGCAACAATGGCCTGACACACCTGGATTCATCCATTTGTCCAATCGTGGAAAGACAGGAAACAAAGGAGTGGTGTTCATTTCATGACAGAACGCAGGAAAAAGTCTCAAGGATCCATCCCCAAAATTGAACAGAATTTATTTTGAAGCAGCCATTTTTGAGTGAATTCCTGCACTCAAAAGTTTGATCAAATTAGCCCCTGCCACAAGTTGGCCAATCAACACAATATTGGGTGGACATGTCTGTCATAACAGAACGCATGAAAGAGTCTCAAGGACCCATTCCACAAAATGAAACAGCAAGTCGGCCATTTTGGTGTCAATGTGATGAAATTCCAGAGAGGTTTTTTATTTTTTGTGCTTCAGTGGATTTTATCCTTCCCTGTTGAAAGTGGAGGACGCATGTAAGTCAAACCAGTCATAAGATTTATTTTTTATTTTTTCTGGTAACCAGATTCCACTGCACCGCTCCCCAATCAATCAATCACAGCCCGAGTCACGTCGACGTGCCTGGAAAAATTGAATTTGCATCGAGCCGAGTCGCGCCGCGCACGGCGGAATATGCAGCCGAGCGCGTGGCGCGGAAAACGCAGCCTCTAAAGACTCGCCTCGTCCCATTTGGGCCCTAAAGTGGCGTCTGATGTATCAGCCGCATTAACGCCGGCTCCTGCTCGGCTGCTCGCAACAAAAAAAGCCTTCAAAGCACTCGGCGAAAGATTTGCACATTCTCTTTAAGGAGGCAAAATCATCCTACAAAGCGTCTTGTTTATTTTATATTTGAAGTTAAAGTCAATGTTGGTCAAGCATGTCATAAATGTTTCCGCACCCTTCCGAGAGGCTTGCACCGTGTGTCATGGCTGCCCCCTGCTGCTGAAAAGATGGCATTTGGAAGGGCACGCACATGCTGCTTGGACTCCATCATGCAAAGTGGAATGCTGATGTTTGTATTGATTTCACATACACGTCCATCATTTCCTCTTCTACTTTGGACTGTCACACTGAGAGCTGTTTTGAAGTGGTTTTATTTTCGCAATATTACACGGATAAAACTCCAGTCTAATCCAAAATTAGGGGCAAGAGGCAATTACAATTTTCAATTGTAATTAATCTTATGACTTCACGAGTTAACTCGCGATTAATCACAAATTTTATATCTGTTCTAAATGTACAATTAAAAAAATGCTTGGTTTTTCATACTCTTGTTAACAAAAGTGGAGAAAAACGTTAAACTAATAGAAATAGTTCAAATGAATTTTTGATGTTTGTAGCCGTCAATGACAGTGAATGAATTAAATAAATATATATATTATTAAAAATTTGGGCGTCAGGCAATTTGTTTTTAATTGTAATTAATTGCATGACTTCACTATAGTTAACTCGCGATTATTCACAAATTTCATATCTGTTCTAAATGTACAATAAAAAAATTCTAGGTTTTCATACTCTTGTTAACAAAAGTGGGGAAAAAAGTTTCACCAATAGAAATAGTTTAAATAAATTTTTGACGTTTATAGCCGTCAATGGCAGTGAATGAGTTAAGTATTTTCTTTTCTATAATAGCTGGAAGCTTTAGCTAAAATAAGCAAAAAGTTAATGACAATGAAATACATTAAAAAAAAGAACAATAAAGAATATAAAATTCTAAAATATTTTAAGTTAAAATTGTGATTCCCCTATGATATTAAACGTAATTTTTAAAAGTCTGTTTATTGCCCTCATTATATGACTTTATTTTATTATAAAATCTTGTAAAAATTTGATTTTTTTTCTCCCCCCTCATTTTGGCTTGCAATTTATGATTTTTTTTGTCATAAAATTGTCTTTTTTCCCCTCTTATTGTTTTAAATGTAATTTTATTGTATTATTTTTAAATGTATTTTTAAATTATATTAACATAAATAATATTAAAATTGTATGCCCAGCATGTATAAATGATTTGTGGTCGTTGCAGTAAGCCCAAATGTTCTCCTGGTCTTCTTTGTCCTCAGCTTGGATGCACTGCTGGATTCTGGCGTGTACACGGGCGAGATCACAGAGCTGGCAGGAGGGCCAGGAAGTGGCAAAACTCAGGTCAGTCCACACGTCTCAGTCTTTAGTCTGGCTTTATTTTGGGGAGCATTGATTACCTTTAATTTTTCTGCATTGGAAGTGAAATATTTTTTGGGGGGAAGACATTTAAAAAAAAGAATATGTAATATATGAAATGTGTTTTTTTTTTTAATCCCCTAACATTTTTTTATACAATGCCCATAATATTTTTAAAATGTAAGTTTAAAAAAAAAAGAATCCCCAAACTTTTGGTGGTCTTAGTTCATTTTTTGTCATAAAAGAAAAATGTCAAAATTGAAATATATCAAAACATAAATGGAATGAAATGCCCATACAATTTCAAACAATTTCTATTTTAAAAAAATCATATCAACCCCCCATTTTTCTTTTGTTAAATATGTTTTTGAATGCAAAAAAAAAAAATCTAAAATTTAAAAAAATGCACAAAATGTATATATTTTTTTGGGGATAAACTAGAACCCCCCCCCCCCCAATTTTTTTAATTTTTTTTATTATTTATTTATTTTTGATGGCTATATTCTAAGGCTTTTTTTATGACCATTTATAGTAACTGTCTTTCTTTCTTTCTTTTTTTTAATGACTACATGTAGTAGGGGTGTTAGAAAAAATCGATTCGGCAATATATCGCGATATTACAGCGCGCAATTCTTGAATTTATTTGATATGCGGCCAAATCGATTTTTAAGCATAAATTTTTTATGGAAATATTCAACAAAACGTCTTACTTAGGGTTAGGATTCACACATTAAGTATGCAAGAATGTTATATTAACGGAACATTAAGCCTTAATATTTTATTTCAGTGCTGTTCAAACATGAAACAGACTGCAACCTGTTTGTTAAATGCAGAGGCTCATTTTCAGATAAGTAAATACATTTTCATACAAATCTTACAGTGTATATGTACAAGTTTACTGATTAGTATTTTCTGAATTTGAGTTTGAAAAAAAAATCGCAATAATCAATTTATAGATTATTGATTTTTTTATATTTATTTTTTATTTAAAATTATATATATATATATATGTATATATATTTGTGTATATATATATGTATGTATATATATTTGTGTATATATATATGTATGTATATATTTGTGTGTGTGTATATATATATATATATATATATATATATATATATATATATATATATATATATATATATATATATATATATATATATATACACACACACAGTGGTACCTTGGCTCACAAACTTAATTGGTTCCCACAGAGAGTATGTGAGCCGAAAAGTTCGTCTTTTAAACAAGTGTTTCCCATAGGAAACCATTGAAATGAGAATAATCCGTTCCCAGGTCCCCATAAAACACAATTTTCTACTAAAAAAGCCTTAAAACTACACAAAATATACCTTATTTTATGTATAATAAATGTGCTATTGTATTGTAATTAAAGAAATACACTGTACTGTATAATAAAGTGTTTTTATTTGCAAAACTTGCAACTTGCCTTTGTGATGGTACAGTAGTTGAAGGCTTGATGGAATGGAGTGGGAGGAGGAGGGAGGGAGTTACTGTTTGGAAGGAGAGTCCTCCGGTGTGGCTTCTCTTCTTTGCTTCTTAGGAGACTCTTTATCCTTGTTGCTGACTAAAAACCTCTTAATTGACACCTGTTGCTTTCTGAGTTGTAAGGTCTTACGAAACTGAGGCATCACATTATCATTCATCATGTTGATGATTCTCATAGCCACAGTCTTTTCTGAATGGTAGTTGACGTAGTCGCTCATTCTCTTATTGTGCGCCACAAAGCTCCTCTTTGTACTTGACTTTCGTTATTGCGAACATTTTCACACGATATTCACGACACTTTTCAGTCACATTGGACGTCTGTTGAGCCAATATGCCGATAACAAACGCGTCTCCTTTTTTCGGTGCCTAGCAAGCTAAGCTAAAATAAGCTAAGCTAAACAATGCCGAAAGATTTTGACAAAAACTGTGTGATACGAATGTAACCAGACACAAAATGGAGCAGTTTGGCTTCGATAGAGTAGTGACGGACGCACAGTGTCGATGTGTAAGTTCGTATAGTACGAATTCAGAATGAATAATTATGAATTATAGCGAACCGCGTGTGGCTATGTAAAAGCAGCCTGGAATGGAGTATTGGTCACGTGAAATCTATTCTACGGCAACACCAGTTGGACAAATCTCGTGTCACGTAGGGGGTTGGGGGCATAATTTAAGTAAGGCAGTTTTTATGACAATGTATAGAAAAAAATTACCAAAAAAACAGCAATTTTTAGGAAATCTTTTATATAATCAAATAAAATTATAATTTTTTTTATAACAACCATGTATCATAAAGGTGGTTTTTTTTTTCAAAATGAAAAAATGTTACAAAAAAAACAAACATTTATAGGAAATCTTTTATCTTATACATATTTAATTTGTTATGGCGATAACAAAAAACTACCAGCCAAAAAAACACTTAACTTTTTGGCCGGTTAATAAGTCGGGCCCTACTAATAATTAACTTGTTTTTTATTTCCTATTTTTCCTAATTACAGTATTTTTCCTCTGTGTATTCAAATGAATTGTGTGCAAGCATGTATTTGAAAATCTTTTAGGATTTTTTTTCGCCAGCTGTCATTTTATTTATTGTAAAAATGATCGTACAAGAAACTATTAAACATTATGACTTTTTGTGTAATCCTTTTTTTTGGGGTGGGGGGACTCCCCCATAAGTCCTTATTTACAAATTCTAGTTTATACATTTCAAAATGTATTTGCCATAATATTTCTAACTTTCCCCGTAGGCATGTACAGGATGAGCCAAGTAGCCATCGCCCTCAGGACCTTGGCCAAGGATTTCAACATAGCCGCCTTGGTGAGGATGAACACGCACACACATTGTAGGATGTCGGTCAGTGCTGAGTGGTGATGGGATTTTTGGCTCTTTTGGGTGATCCGGTTCATTTGGATCGGCTCAGTGAAAAGAGCCGGCTCTTTTTGGCTCTCAAGCGGCTCTTAAAACTTTAGCTTTTCTTTGAAATATTTACGACAAATTTACGTGAAAAAGAGAGCGACATACGTAGAGAGAGAGAGAGAGAGAGATTTTCTTTACGCCCAGTGTATAAAGTTTTTATAAAGCATTTCCAACAGCATAACTTCATGATTATTATTATGACGTTCAGTGGAAAATCACATTTCTGGGGTAATGATGGTTTTCTGCTCTTTTGGGTGGAGCGGTTCATTTGGATCGGCTCAGTGAAAAGAGCCGGCTCTTTTTGGCTCTCAAGCGGCTCTTTAAACTTAAGCTTTTCTTTTCAATATTTACGACAAATTTACGTGAAAAAGAGAGAGCGACATATGTAGAGAGAGAGAGAGAGAGAGAGGGAGGGAGGGAGAGAGAGATTTTCTTTACGCCCAGTGTATAAAGTTTGGGTGTTTGCTTAACCAGTATGCATTTCCAACAGAATGGCTCTCAAGCGGCTCTTTAAACTTTAGCTTTTCTTTTAAATATTTACGACAAATTTACGTGAAAAAGAGAGAGCGACAAAGAGAGAGGGAGAGGGGGGGGGGGGGTGAGGGAGACAGTATGGAAATGACGGAGCCGGCTCTTGAGGGAGGGAGTCGGCTCTCATCGTTCACTTCAACGCGAACGACCCATCACTAGTGCTGAGCACGGCGTGCGGTCCGCAGGTGACCAATTACGTGACGAGGAGCGAGGATGGCGAGCTGCAGCCGGGCCTGGGCGTGTGCTGGAGTCACGTCCCGAAAACCCGAGTCCTGCTGGAGCAACTTCCGGACACCGCCACCGTCGGCGGATCCGCTCTCTGGTCTGCCGCCCTCCTCAAGTCCTCCAGGCGGGTAAGAAAATGGCGCCCCCTGGGCCAACAGACCAGGGGGGTATTAAATCAATCAACGAAGCAAAAAAATAAAGCCAGGTTCATGCAAAAAAAAAAAAAAAATCTAATGGTTCAGATTAATCAACAAAATCAGGTTGAAACAATTGGAAAATCCAAATTGATCAAACTTTTGAGCAGCACATATATATGTATGTGTATGTATAAATATGTCTATATATATATATGTGTATATATATATATATATATATGTTTGTATATGTATATATATGTATGTATGTATATATATGTGTGTGTATATGTATATATATATATATATATATGTTTGTATATGTATATATATGTATGTTTGTATATGTATATATATGTATGTGTGTATATGTATATATATGTATGTGTGTATATGTATATATATGTATGTGTGTATATGTATATATATGTATGTGTGTGTATATGTATGTATATATATATTTGTGTGTATATATATATATATATATATATATATATATATATATGTTTGTATGTATATATTTAATTTTTTTTTTAAAGATACAAATCAAATTCTTATATAAAAAAAGATCAAAACCTTTATTAACCCAAATCACTTTGGTTGACAAAAATTTTAACAAATATCAAATTGACAAATGAAAATCTGTAGTTCAATAAGTCCAAAGATGCAAATCATAGTATTTTTTTGACAAAAAGTATATCAAAAGTCCTTTGTTTAAGAAATAATATCCAGATGAAAAGCAAAATAGTCCAAATTTTTGTTCAAAAAAAGTTTCGGAAATACCCAAATCAAATTCATAGTAAATATCAGAACCTTTATTAACATAAGTATGAAATGACCAAATAATAATAATAAAAGTCTGTTGTTGAACAAGTCCAAAGAAGCAAATGATTTTGTTCACTAAAAGTGTGACAACGCTGTGCTTTCAAACCCTTCAAGCAAGCGCCGGTGTGGGAGATCACAGGCGTCGAGTTCTCCAAGTCGGAGATGCACACCGCCGACGGCATCTCCATCCGCTTCCCACGTATGACGCGCGTCCCCGACGACAAGGATTGGAAGAGCGCCACCAACCTGCCGCAACTCAAAGTACGCCGCCGCCACTCCGGCTTGCGGGTCGTCTCCTCATTTGCTTTTAACGCGGGTCCTTCTGCCAGGAGCTGTATCGCATCTCCAAGGAGAACTGCGACTTCAAAGTGACGGCGGGACCCTCTGGCCAAGACAAGGGCGAGTCGGGCGGAGACAGTGGCGGGAATTCGCCCGCGCCGGAAAGCCCAAGCCCAAGAAGACAAGTGAGTCGAGGGGGCAAAAACTTTTTGACTTGCAAGTTTTGACCGTTTTGAGACCTCAATGATTAACGGTTACGGTGCGTTACTTTTTTTTCTTCTGTTCTTCCTTTCACAAACTGATTTAGGTCAATTTTATATTGAAATATGACATCCATTTCTCTTGTTAATGTCAGGTTTAATTTTTTCAAAGTAGATTTTTGGTTTTTCTGGCGTCAAGTTTTTTTTTAATTTATTTTTATTTTTTACAATTTTAAAAATGGGCAGAATTTCACAAGTTACTTCATTTTAAATATTAATCAGCACTTAATATGAAAAGAAAAATGCACTGAGCTGTAACCATTGTCTTACAAACGCCATTACGCCATGTAGTGACAGAAAAACACACATCTGTCACACTCGTTTTTTTACAGTACAGTACATATTTTCCATTTTATTCCTTTTGTCATGAATTCTGAACTTACTGTATCAGTGACTAAAAAATGCAACCATGTTTTTATTAAGTTAACATTTCTTTCCACTTTCATGTTAAGAGTATGAAAAAATTGAAAAAAACATTGTACATTTAATTGTAAATGTAGATATAAATCATTCAGATATTAATAAATTTGTGATTAATTGTGAGTCAATTATTAAAGTCATGTGAATAATTCTAATCGACTGACTCCTCTACTTTTAGCATTTTCTGACATTTTCCCAATCAAAAGTTACAAACTTTGCTCGCTTTAGCTAAATAAAATAGTAGACATTGATGAAAGTAAGTACCTGTAAATTGAATGTTTACGTCATCATTGTTCAAAATTCAGGGCATGAACCTCCTTTCATTTAATATGAAGCAAAAACACCTGCACATCTAAACAAAAACATACAAAAAAAAGTTGACCTGATTGAGCAAAACCAATCTATTTGAATTTTTCAGCACATCACAATTTGAGAAAATAAATTTGTTGTTGACCACTATTATTTTTTTCCCTTTTCGTGTTGGAAATCAAGATTTTGAGTTACAGGCAAGCTATGGAAACGCCACCACTGGAGTGAGGTGGAAAAGTGACAAAAGTTGCTACCACGCACATTTTGTTAGCCTAATAGCATAAATTAAAAAAGTCATTTTTAACTTAAGTGCCGTAATAGCAATAGAAAAAAAGCAGAAGCTATAACGGGGTTTGAGACTGCGACCATATTAGTCACATTTGTGAGTAAGAAGTTCTTCTGGACGCCTTTTTTAAAAGTCATGCTCTTCTTCAGTCTTTTATAGTTTGCACATTGTGCGTACAGCAGATTAATTGTTCAGCCAATAAATATCGGCACCAAATATAAACATACATGTAGATTGAATTCCATGTGTCCGCAGGTAACAGCACACCGGCCAAACGCAAGGCAGTGAAATCCGAGCCGAGCTCTCCCGCCGTCAAAGCTCCCGCCCCCAAAAAGGTACGCACAAAAAAAAACCGCCACTCTCCACGTCAACTTTTGACATTTTTATTCGTGCTTATTTTTTTTTTTTTTTACTTGCAGGTGAGGAAGAGTGAAAGTATTGCAGAGCAACGGACACGCCAAAACAGCCAAGGTGACCGCGCCGCCGCCTCCTGCCCCCCCGCAGATGCTGGAGTCCAACAAGGACAAGGTTCGTCCAAAACACCTTTCATTGACGGCGTTTTATTTGCATTCCTTTGCTAGTTTTGAGCAAGTCTCAATTGAAGTGATTCAGGAAAGAAAGAGCAGAGTAATGATTGAACATTTTTAGCCATAAAGGTGTCCACAAGGTAGAAAAAAATGTCAGAGTATAGAAAAAACACGAGTAAAAGAAACTATTATTTTCTTTGTAATAAAAATAATTAATCCACTCGATTTTAATCAAATTCTAGTCAAATCCCCAAAAATCATTCGTTGCTCAACCACCATCCTGCAATGCTTTATATGGAAAATAATACATTTTGCTTAAAATTCTTTAAAAAAAAATATTTTGAATTTGTAAACAGATTTATTATTATTATTTTTAAAAATAAAAATGCAATCTTCCATAATGTCAATGATTGCTCGACTTTCATCATGTTATAGCTGATGACCATTTTTTTTTAAGTGCGGTCATGCCAAAATATACAAGACACCACTAATTTTCCCCGCCTATTTTTAATAAATTTTCAAAAATTCTAATATGGTTGCGGGTGTTTAGTATTGTAATCAATTGTCCCATCGATTAATCAGATAGTAGTAGTTTGAGGTGCAGGTATTATTTTTGCCCACTGGGGGTCACTGGAGTATCTGTGACTGAGAATGTGCGTGTGATTTTAAAAGGTGGGGCCTGGTCTGGTGAGTGACGTGGGTGTTGGCAGATGAGTGTGTCAAATTGGCTGGCTGGTTTAGCACATTTTACGGGAAAATGTACAAAAAGATGGAACCTTGTTGGTTTCCACACCTTTTTTTTTTTCCCCCACGCCTAGACGCTTCTGGACATCTTTAGCGGCGTCAAGCTCTTCCTGCCCTCCGGCGTGGACGACTTTGCCAAGCTGCGGCGCTACTTTGTGGCGTACGACGGCGACCTGGTGGCAGATTACGACGCCGCCTCGGCCACCCACACGCTGGCCGACAATCGGGAGGATGAGGATGAGGGAGGCGGCCGGGCCCAGCGGGTGACGTCCGACTGGATCTGGAAGTGCATCCGGAAGAGGCGCGTGGTGGCCCCTTGCTAGCTGCAAAAAAGAAACTTTATTTGTTCTTTCCGTTCACGCCTTTAATGTGCCGCCGTGGGAATCTCCTGAAGGCTCGTCATTCATTGGCTGTGGTCAAGTAATAAGGCAACATGAGGTGAACCACAACAGGCATGTACACACCCTAATTTGTAACTTTTTTTTCAATTTAAATCATGAGATGAAGTCTGAGCAATTATGAAGTGGTGTGCTTTTTAAAATAAAATATAATTTGATGACAAAAACAATATCTTGTTATTCAATGAGTAAAAAGTTTCAAATTTAAGTCATTTTTACAAGAATGTTAAAGGCATACTTTGACTCATTGAGCCACTTTCAATAGTAAAAAGATATTTTGTCTTGAACTCATTTGCTCTTAAAAATGTCTCATACGTATTGATGTTTTTTTAAGCTAGATCTTGAGATTTGATGCAGCCTCAACTACAAAGAATGGTAGTTATTACACAAATGGCCAGCAGGTGGCAGCAGAGCAAAGGAGATCAACCAGGGACATGTTGAATGTTGATTTATGAATAATGATTAAACTTAGCTATATTCTAATGCTAATTGCTGCAAAACTGACACCGATAGAAATGTACTTTTTTTTGTTGTCCTGATGAAAGAAGAGACTCTAATCTTTCTTTTGGTGGGTTCCATGTTGGTATAGCAATAGAACACAATATTCTGTGTCTTGCAAAATCATCACATTAATTATAGACAAAATATCTTTTTACAGTTGAAAGTGTCTCAATGAGTCAAGTCAATTTGTCATTTTAAACTTACGAGAATCCTTTTTGAGGTAGTTGGTGGTTGTCAAGAATCTGCCGCATCCAGCTTTCGCTTCCCCGACGTGTCGCGTTGCAAGCGACTCCACTGCTGAAGGTCCAACTCGGCTCGGATCAAACACGGCTGCTCGAGGTCAACACATGACAAACGGGACTGGTTAGCGGATGCTCCACGTTTCTGGCTCTTAAAGGGTTGTTTGAAGCAGCCTCCACCAGGGGGCGCCATTTTCTTACCCGCCTGGAGGACTTGAGGAGGGCGGCAGACCGGAGAGCGGATCCGCCGACGGTGGCGGTGTCCGGAAGTCGCTCCAGCAGGACTCGGGTTTTCGGGACGTGACTCCAGCACACGCCCAGGCCCGGCTGCAGCTCGCCATCCTCGCTCCTCGTCACGTAATTGGTCACCTGCGGACGGCACGCCATGCTCAGCACTGACCGACATCCTACAATGTGTGTGCGTGTTCATCCTCACCAAGGCGGCTATGTTGAAATCCTTGGCCAAGGTCCTGAGGGCGATGGCTACTTGGCTCATCCTGTACATGCCTACGGGGAAAATTAGAAATATTATGGCAAATACATTTTGAATTGTATAAACTAGAATTTGTAAATAAGGACTTATGGGGGAGTCCCCCCCCCCCCCCAAAAAAAGGATTACACAAAAAGTCATAATGTTTAACTCTTCCACTGCCACTGACGTTAAAAGACGTCAAGTAAAAACCTAAGGAGGGCCGCCAATGACGTTAAAAGACGTCATCCAATTATTATTTTTTGAAACGGGTGGAGTAAAGCCTTCCCCAGCTGTGTTGAAAGTTTCAAGCAGGTCTAGTGAGCCTAATGACTATTTTTGGCCCCTAGAGGGCAGCGATGACTCTCTTTTGTCAAGATTGGGTAGGCGTCAGCAGAAGACGTGAGGCGGGGCTAGTGTGTTGAGGGGACAATGGCTGAAGAAGCCATAATGGCGACCGGTTGCAAGCAGCTCACGGTCGAGCCGTTTTTTTCAAAGACGAAAAGCATGGACCAACGATAAAGAGCACATTGATGACGACGATGATCATCATCGATGATGATGATGATGGTGACTCCGAGGTTGGAAGCATTGACGCGGCAGTAGAATACGTTAGGCGGAGCTAGATGGAGGAGGAAGCGGACAATGGCGACCGTTTGCAAGCAGCTCACATTTGGGAATTTTCAACGCTAAAGAGCACATTGATGACGACGATGATCATCATCGATGATGATGATGGTGACTCCGAGGTTGACGGCAAAGTTGGAAGCGTTGACGCGGCGGCTATGACGACGTTATAAAGGTTCACGGGCTAGCGATGCTGACACCGGAAAACGCGGAGCACAACCGAGCACGCTCAGGCGGACGTTCAATCGGACGACGAAGAGTGCCCCGAGTCCAATGCATATTCATCGGAGGAGTGTGTACAGTCTGCTACTTGCTATTTATTCCCATATTCCCATCCACATAATTGTAAGTAGTACCACAGTTGCACACATTTGTAAATAGTTTGCGAAATTGTTTTGTCAAATTGTTACACTGTTGAATGGAAATAAACGTATTTTGCAAACTAAAAACACTTTTTCATTGTTGGTGAAAGCGTTTTACAGAAGTAAAGCACTATTTAGGTGTTTGTGGCAGCATTCATGGACAAAAATAAGTGTAAAATTCACTACAGTGCATGAAATAACATCACTGGGAATAACCCGTTTCTGAAAACGTCTGGCAGTGAAAGAGTTAATAGTTTCTTGTACGTTCATTTTTACAAGAAATAAAATGACAGCTGGAAAAAAAAATCATAAAAGATTTTCAAATACATGCTTGCACACAATTAATTTGAATACACAGAGGAAAAATACTGTAATTGGGAAAAATAGGAAATATAAAACTAATTAATTATTAGTAGGGCCCGACTTATTAACCGGCCAAAAAGTTAAGTGTTTTCTAACCCTAACCCTAACCCATAACAAATTAAATATATATAATATATATTTCCTATAAATGTTTTTTTTTTGGTAACATTTTTTCATTTTGAAAAAAAAAACCCACCTTTACGATACATGGTTGTTATAAAAAAGAAAGAAAAAAAAAAGCCTGACTATACTGTACCTTTTTTTTTTAATAATCCATGGCTATTTTTTAAATACAGTACATGGTCATTTATTTACTATAATAAAAGCCATAGTATACATGATATTTTTTTATTAAGTAAATGGTTTTATTTTAATTTTATTTGATTATATAAAAGATTTCCTAAAAATTGCTGTTTTTTTGGTAATTTTTTTCTATACATTGTCATAAAAACTGCCTTACTTAAGTTATGCCTCCAACCCCCTCCGTGACACGAGATTTGTCCAACTGGTGTTGCCGTAGAATAGATTTCACGTGACCAATACTCCATTCCAGGCTGCTTTTTCATAGCCACACGCGGTTCGCTATAATTCATAATTATTCATTCTGAATTCGTACTATACGAACTTACACATCGACACTGTGCGTCCGTCACTACTCTATCGAAGCCAAACTGCTCCATTTTGTGTCTGGTTACATTCGTATCACACTGTTTTTGTCAAAATCTTTCGGCCTTGTTTTGCTTAGCTTATTTTAGCTTGGCTTGCTAGCCACCGAAAAAAAGGAGACGCGTTTGTTATCGGCATATTGGCTCAACAGACGTCCAATGTGACTGAAAAGTGTCGTGAATATCGTGTGAAAATGTTCACAATAACGAAAGTCAAGTACAAAGAGGAGCTTTGTGGCGCACAAGAAGAGAATGAGCGACTACGTCAACTGATGGACGCTTTTTGCAAGCAGCCTCGAGTTGTGTTGAACAGAGCAGGTTTGTCACTTATTTAATCAATACTTTTCAACAATATGTCTATTTTGAAAGGATCCTTCAACCGGGCACTTTTTACCTTAAGTTTTGAAGAGGAATAAATGAAAATGTCCTCTTTGCGTGTTCCAAAAATGAAGATAGATTTAATGTAAGAAAAAACACCTTTGCAAAAATGATTTTTTAATCTAACAGAGATCTCTGGTCAAATAACAGCCTCTAATTTCATCACTTAAACAGGTGGGATTCAGAGCGTCAAATGTACCTCTTCCTCGTGTGGAATCGCTTTTTATAGTTAAAAAGACCTCCTCCTTTTCATTTATAGACTAAACATACGCTTGGTACTTTTCCGTGAGCAGATGGCGTAAACAAGGTCAGGTGTGCGTGTGTTTTTGAGACAAATTCTGTTCAAGGACTAAATATGTTTTCGCACAAAACACTGAGAAGGAACTTTTTTAGACTAAATATTATGTCCCAGCTTAAGGTCAAATTATACCGAAATCAACACCATCTGCTCTGCATAGGACACAAAACATCTCAACAAGGTTAATATAAAAATTGAAATGTTAATAATGTGTAACAATGGTTAATAAAATAAAATGAAGTATTAAAAATGTTATAATATCTATCAGTTTACAGTTGTTCTCAAGTCGCTTTGGTACATGTCTCATAAGAATAGGTGCTCCTATTTTTGATGGTAAATGTTCTAAGAATTATATAAGACAGCAGGTTTATTCTTTATTATTGGTTCGTTGACATACCAACATCTAGAATGGAGGATGGAAGCCTAGTAGATAATTTGGTATTGTAAACAGAAGTGACTAGTTGGACCATTGTTTGTAACTAAATAAAAAACAAAAAACTTTTTTTTTTCTTAGAAATAGAATTACCTAATATATATCATATAGACACATATTTATGCTAATGGCACATTGACACTAAGGCCATTACAATGATAAAAAATAAAATAATTTAAGGCTGTTCGGTGGAATGCCCCATTTAGGTTTGGCATGCACTTACTGTTGGCTAAATTGATTTATCTCCCCTGGCTTTATTTGTTCTGCTTTGCTGCCCCCTAGAGGTGAATAATTAAAAGTTCGTCAACTCCTCGAGGATGTTGTACAGCTGATGCAGATGCATGCATTTGTTAGCTTTTTGTCAATAAATGCCAGATTTCACAACTTGAAATATTTTCTATATTTATGTGCGGAACAATCAGTGTTACAGGAGCTTACAGAGTAACGTTGAGTGATTTCTGGAACAAAATACAGATACGTAACATTTGCCAGTTTGTTACTCTTTCACTCAGGTGACCCATGTGATAATCTTAAATATAAAACACATAACATCACAATAAACGGTCTTTACCAAACCATGTGTAACTTGTGTCCCGCAGACGTCAGTGAAAAATATCTTTGTCCTGAGCGGCAGGAGCCAGAGTTCCATGGCGTGAAAGAGGAGGAGGACTTGGAGCCTCTTCAAGTTAAAGAAGAGGAGCAGCCACAACCTCCCAACATAAAAAAAGAAGAGTGGCTGCCACCATACATTAAAGAGGAAGAGCATTTCACAGAGTTGCCCGTGACTGGTGTCCATTTGAAGAGTGAAGATGAATGTCAATATGAAGAGAACAAAGGGGCGGAGTCTCCAAGCAGCAGCTCAAGACAACAAACAACAACAGAAGATGACGAGGACCACCGTGGAGGATCACAAGCAGACAGCCTGTTAGCTCGAATATCAGATGGTGAAGACACGTCACACTCTCCTCAAACCGATGACTATGAACAGTCTGACGGTGATGTGACATGTCACACTGACAGCAAACGTTGGAAATGTTCTCAGTGTGGAAAAACTTTTGGCTGCCAGTCTCTATTGAGAAGACATATGATCAGCCACACTGGAGAAAAGCCTTTTGCCTGCTCAATTTGTGGTCACAATTTTACTCAGAAGGGAAGCTTAAAAATACACACAATAACCCACACTGGAGAGAAGCCTTTTGCCTGCTCAGTTTGTGGAAAAAAATTTGCTGTGAATGAAAGCTTAAAAATACACACAAGAACCCACACTGGAGAGAAGCCTTTTGCCTGCTCAGTTTGTGGTCAAAATTTTGCTCGGAAGGGAAACTTAAAATTACACACAAAAACCCACGCTGGAGAGAAGCATTTTGCCTGCTCAGTTTGTGGTCAAAATTTTGCTTACAAGGGATATTTAAAAATACACACAAGAACCCACACTGGAGAGAAGCCTTTTGCCTGCTCAGTTTGTGGTCAAAATTTTGCTCGGAAGGGAACCTTAAAAATACACACAAGAACCCACACTGGAGAGAAGCCTTTTGCCTGTTCAGTTTGTGGTCAAAATTTTGCTTACAAGGGATATTTAAAAATACACACAAGAACCCACACTCGAGAGAAGCCTTTTGCCTGCTCAGTTTGTGGTCAAAATTTTACTGAGAAGGGAAGCTTAAAAAGACACACACTAATCCACACTGGAGAGAAGCCCTTTGCCTGCTCAGTTTGTGGTCAAAATTTTGCTTCGAAGGGAAACTTAAAATTTCACACAAAAACCCACACTGGAGAGAAGCCTTTTACCTGTTCAGTTTGTGGTCAAAAATTTGCTCAGAAGGAAACCTTAAAAATACACACAAGAACCCACACTGGTAAGAAACCTTTTACCTGTGCCGTTTGTGGTCAAAAATTTGCTCAGAAGAAAACCTTAAAAATACACACAAGAACCCATACTGGAGAGAAGCCTTTTGCCTGCTCAGCTTGTGGTAAAAAATTTGCTCACAAGGAAAACTTAAAATTACACACAAGAACCCACACTGGAGAGAAGCCTTTTACCTGCTCAGTTTGTTGTCAAAGATTCCCAAGTAAGGCTAAAGCTAAGACGCACAAGTGTGCTGGTGAGAATAGCAGAGATGAATGATGGTGCAAAGATCATGTCTACTGCTGAATGAACGAATGATCTGTGTACCTGTATTGTATGTGTCTGACTTAACCCTATTTTGAAATTGATTTTGTATATAAAATGTTACATCAACCTGACAAGGGGCTGCAGATTTAAAATATGACAGCTATAATCTGGCATGTTTACCGGTAATTGTCCATTAATATGCATTGTGCCTTATATCGTTTTTAAATTACATTTTCCATGTTTAATATTAAAGGTAATTACAATGACAGTGATTTTAAAAGTACAATTTTGTGATCTATTTGTATTCGTAAATACTTTCTTATAATTATTGTGTGTGCCAAAACACTCAAAACATTGTATATAGTTTGTCCTTTTTTGTTACATTTACACTAGTATGACTCACTCTGTAAATATAATAAAAAAAGATGTAATCCATTATTACTGAAATAACTCTCTTTTTTGGTAAACCCCTTAATAATTTTAAAGTATGTACGTATATCCATCCGTTATAATCTTAAAAAAATCAGTTTAAAATAAATAATGACATACGAAGTGTAACAGAAGGGAGCAATGGTCCATTAAAAAGTATCACAGTGCATACCATAATATGGACTGAAGGTATATGTGATTATGATAATTATGTGGCCGGGTGGTAAATACAAGCGTTTACAAGTTTACAAGAACACTGTACATGAACTAAACATGCTAAATGCATTTTTTTTTTAAATTTTGTATGTTGGTGAATATGTGCGTGTGAGGGTGTACTTATTAGTTCACCTAAAACCTATTAAAAATCTCATACCGTTCACCTAAACCGAATACTTCAGAGTCGTGAGGTTGACGGGAGACCCGAGGAAGGATCAAAGAAAGGAAAGTGAAATCCAGCACCGACCAGACATTACCTACTACCCGCCGGGTTACCAACCAGAGTCTTTCACCAACCCCAGAAACATCAAAATTCCAACAAATTAGGGAGACCTCAAGAGACCAAAGGAGAGTCTGAGGAAAGGAAGGAAGGATAGATGAAGCAGAGTGAGATCCACAGACATCAGCCTCCACCGATTCAACGGCCAGAGGAAGAAGCAGATTGTGTTTGAATTTCGATAAATTCTGGTGTGGTGGATCTGACATGCATGAAAACCTCCACCAAAGAGGGAAGACGTCATCCCGGACCAGGACAGAGCAAGCACAACCCCCCAGGCCACGGCAGCGCCAAGGGACAACCCCCGGGCCACTGGCTGGAGAGCAAACCCAGGAGCCAGGAGCGCTCCCCACCCCAAAGCAACCCGCGCCCCCAACCCAACGCAGGACAGGTCACGACAGGCTCGCCAGGCATTCCACCGCAATAACGAAAGTCAAGTACAAAGAGGAGCTTTGTGGCGCACAAGAAGAGAATGAGCGACTACGTCAACTGATGGACGCCTTTTGCAAGCAGCCTCCAGTTGTGTTGAACAGAGCAGGTTTGTCACTTATTTAATCAATACTTTTTAACAATATGTCTATTTTGAAAGGATCCTTCGACCGGGCACTTTTTACCTTACGTTTACAGTTTTTCTCAAGTCGCTTTGGTACATTTCTCAGATCAGAATTGTATTTTTAAAACTCTTTGTTCAATTTTCACATCACTACAGCAGTTTATCCTCTTTTTTTTTATTTTTATTATTATAACAAGCTGTAGGAAAAATGATTATGTAATTTTCTGTTGTTTCCTACAATTTCAATTTCTTATGTCTGTTTCTCACCCTTTTTTCGAGCCACGGGACCCTTTTTTCATTGAAAACATTTCGAGGCACATTCTCCATAGAAAATCTACCAAAAAAACAAACATCCTAACTAAACTTAATGGCTATGGTGTTTCATTTTTTTTATATGTCTATATTATATATATTTACACTAGTATGACTCACTCTGTAAATATAATTACAAATAAAAAAGGATGTCATCCATTATTACTGAAATAACTCTTTTTTTGGTAAACCCCTCAATAATTTAAAAGTATGTACGTATATCCATTCAAATATATTTCATTTCTACACTCTTATAGAAACCAAACAATGAACATCATGGACAAGTATTTAGTTATTAAATGCAAACAATAATAAGTCAACATAAATCATAATTTCTGAATGGGCCTTAGGCCACTTTTTACAACAAAAGTTGGGCCCCAAGGTAAAACAAAGAGGTTAAGAACACCTGTTGTAGCTGCCAGCTTTGTTATTCTTTCACTCGTGTAGCACATGTGATTATCTTAAATATAAAATATATTACACCACAATAAAGTGATGTCGGTGAAAAACATTGTTGTCTTGAGCGGCAGGAGCCAGAGTTCCGTGGCGAGAAAGAGGAGCGGCTGCCACCGTACATTAAAGAAGAGGAGCATTTCACAGAGTTGCCCGTGACTGCTGTCCATTTTAAGACTGAAGATGAATGTCAATATTAAGTATCCATTATCCATTCAAACATATTTATTTTCACTTTCTTATTTTGTATCATAACCGAATGACGAGATGAACGTGATACGCTGCACTGATGAACACTAACAAAACTGTACATTAACTAAACATGTGTAATGTTCGTCCAAATACGATATAAATATATATTTTTTATTATTCAAATTAATGTATAAGTAAACGTGTTATT